>NW_026869203.1:31542-104718 GCF_020745735.1 Hemiscyllium ocellatum | reverse complement strand
GAGAGAGAGAGAGAGAGGGGGCGAGAGTGAGAGAGAGATTGAGAGAAAGGGGGCGAGAGACAGAGATTGAGAGAAAGTGCTCCCTCAGTACCTCAGAAATGCTCCCACAAAACATCAGAATGTGTTCCCTAAGTTCCTCAGAAAGTGCTCCCTCAATTTCCCAGATGGTTCGCCCTCAATATGTCAGATAGTTCTCCCACAGTACCTCAGAAAGTGCTCCATCAATACCTCAGGCAGTGCTCCCTCAGCACCTCATTATGTGCTCCCTCAATTCCTCAGAAAGTTCCCCTCAGTCATCTGAAAGACCTTCCACAGTACCTCAGAAATTGCTCCCTCAAAACCTCAGATAATTCTCCTCAATACCTCAGATAGTTCTCCCTCAATACCTCAGATAATGCTCCCTCAATCCCTCAGATAGTGCTCCCTCAATCCCTGAGAAAGTGCTCCCTCAATACCTCAGAAAGCGCTCCCACCAAATACATCAGACAGTTGCATCCTAAGTACCTCAGACAGTGCATCCTCTGTACCTCAGAAAATGTTCACGCAATACCTCAGATACTGCTCCCTCAGTACCTCGATACTGCTCCCTCAGTACTCAGATACTGCTCCTCAGTACATCTGATATGCTCCCTCAGTTACATCAGATACTGCTCCCTCAGTACATCAGATACTGCTCCCTCAGTACATCAGATAGTGCGCCCTCAGTACATCAGATAGTGCTCCCTCAGTACATCAGATAGTGCTCCTCAGTACCTCAAGAATGCTGCCTCAGTTCCTCAGAAATTGCTTATACCTCAGACAGTGCTCCCTCAATAACCTCAGAAAGCGCTCTTCAGTACCTCAGAAAGTGCTTCCTTAATACATCAGACAGTGCTCCTCAGTACCTCAGATAGTTCTCCCTCAATACCTCAAATAGTTCTCCCTCTGTATCTCCCAAAGTCCTCCCTTAGTACCTCAGATAGTTCTCGCTCAGTACCTCAGATGGTTCCCCCTCATTACCTCAAAGAGTGCTCCTCAATTCCTCAGATAGCTCTCCCTCAGTACCTCAGACAGTGTTCCCTCAGCACCTCTAAAGTGCTCCCCCAGTACCTCAGAATGTGTCCATCAGTAGATCAGAAAGAGCTCCCACAATACATCGGAAAGTGCTCCCTCAATACCTCAGATAGTTCTCCCTCAATACCTCAGAAAGTGCTCACGCAATATCTCAGATAGTTCTCCCTCAATACCTCAGATAGTGCTTCCTCAGTACCTCAGCAAGTGATCCTCAATACATTAGAAATTGCTCCCTCAATATTTCATAACGTTCTTCCACTATGCCTCAGATAATGCTACCTCAGTAACTCAGATACTGCTCCCTCAGTTACATCAGAAAAGAAGCTCCCACAATACATCAGAAAGTGCTCCCTCAGTACCTCAGATAGTTCTCCCTCAATACCTCAGAAAATGCTGCCTCAATACCTCAAGAATGCTCCCTTAGTTCCTCAGAAAGTGCTACCTCAATTCCTCAGTACATCTGAAATTGCTCCCTCAGTACATCAGAAAGTGACCCCTCAGTACCTCAAAAAGTGCTATCCTAATACCTCAGAAAGTGCTCCTCAGTCCTCAGAAAGTGCTCTCTCATTATCTCAGACAGTACTCCCTCAATACCTCAGATGGCTCTCCATCAGTACCTCAGGTAATTTCCCTCAACACCTCAATATTTCTCCCTCAGTACCTCAGATAGTTCTCCCTCAGTACCTCAGAAATTGATCCCTCAATTCCTCAAAAAGTGCTCCCTCAATATTTCCGATAGTTCTCCCACTATACCTCAGATAATGCTCCCTCAATTCCTCAGATAATGCTCCCTCTGTATAGCAAGAAAGAGCTCCCACAATACATCAGGAAATGCTCCCTCAATTCCTCAGATAGTACTCCCACAATACTTCAGAAAGTGCTCCCTCAGTACCTCATTAAGTGCTTCCTGAGCACCTCAGAGAGTGCTGCCTCAGTACATCAGAAAGTGCTCCCGCAATACCTCAGAAAATGCCAATCAATACCTCAGAAAATGCCAATCAATACCTCAGAAAGTGCTCCCTCAGTTCCTCAGATGGTTCTCCCTCAATACCTCAAATAGATTTCCCTCAATTCCACAGAAAGTGCTCCCTCCGTTCCACAGAAAGTGCTCCCTCCGTTCCACAGAAAGTGCTCCCTCCGTTCCACAGAAAGTGCTCCCTCAGTTCCACAGACAGTGTTCCCTCAGTACCTCAAACAGTGTTCCCTCAACACCACAGATAATGCTCCCTCAATTCCCAGATAGTTCTCCCTCAGTACCTCAGGAAGTGCTCCCTCAATACCTCAGAAAGTGGTTCCTCAATTCCTCAGTACATCTGAAATTGATCCCTCAGTGCCTCAGTAAGTGCTCCCTCAGTACCTCAAAAAGTGCTCTCTTAATACCTCAGACAGTGCTACCTCAATACCTCATAAGTGCTCCCTCAATATCTCAGAAAGTGCTCCCTCAGCACCTCAAAAAGTGCTCCCTCAGTACCCCAGAAACTGCCTCCTCAATACCTCAGATGGCTCTCGCTGAGTACCTCAGATTGTTCTCCCTCAATGCCTCAAATACTTCTCCATCACTACCTCAGAAAGTGCTTCTTCAATTCCTCAGTACATCTGAAATTGCTCCCTCAGTACCTCAAAGTGCTCTCTCGGAACAACAGATAGTGCTCCCTCACTACCTCAGACAGAGCTCCCTCAATATCTAAGAAAATGCTCCCTCAACACCTCAGATGGTTCTCCCTCAGTACCTCAGATAGTTCTCCATCAATACCTCAAATAGTTCTCCCTCAGTACCTCAGAAAGTGCCCCCCTCAATAGCTCAGACAGTGCTCCCTCAGTACCTCAGAAAGTGCTCCCTCATAACCTCAGACAGTGCTCCCCCAATAACCTCAGAAACTGCACCCACAATACCTCAGATAGTGTTTCCTCAATACCTCAGAAAGTGCTCCCTCAGTTACTCTGAAAGTGCCCCCTCAATACCTCAGAAAATGCCCCCTCAATACCTCAGACACTGCTCCCTCAGTACCACAAAAAGTGAACCCTCCTTCCTCAGAAAGTGCTCCCTCAGTACATCAGAAAGAGCTCTCACAGTACCTCAGAAAATGCTCCCTGAATACCAGAGAGAAAGTGCTCCCTCAGTACCTCAAAATGTGCTCCCACAATACCTTAGATAGTGATCCCTCAGTACCTCAGAAAATGCTCCTCAATACCTCAGATGGTTCTCCCTCAGTACCTCAGACAGTGCTCCCTCAGTACCTCAGACAGTGCTCCCTCAGTTCCTCAGAAAGTGCTCCTCAGTTCCTCAGAAAGTGCTCCCTCAGTTCCTCAGAAAGTGCTCCCTCAACACCACAGATAATGCTCCCTCAACACCACAGATAATGCTCCCTCAACACCACAGATAATGCTCCCTCAGTACCTCAGGAAGTGCTCCCTCAATATCTCAGAAAGTGGTCCCTCAATTCCTCAGTACATCTGAAATTGCTCCCTCAGTACCTCAGAAAGTGCCCCTCAGTATCTCAAAAAGTGCTCTCTTAATACCACAGACAGTGCTACCTCAATACCTCATAAAGAGCTCTCGCAGTACCACCGATAGTGCTTCCTCACTACCTCAGAAAGATCTCCCTCAATATCTCAGAAAGTGCTCCCACGGTATCTCAGAAAGTGCTCCCTCAATACCTCATAAAGTGCTCCCTCAGCACCTCAAAGTGCTCCCTCAGCACCTCAAAGTGCTCCCTCACTATCTCAGATAGTTCTCCCTCAATACCTCAGATAGTTCTCCCTCAATACCTCAGATAGTTCTCCCTCAATACCTCAGATAGTGCTCCCTCAGCAACACAGATCATGCTCCCTCAATTCCTCAGATAGTGTTCCCTCAATACCTCAAAAATGCTGCCTCAGTTCCTCAGAAAGTGCTCCCTCAATACCTCAGACAGTGCTCCCCAATAACCTCAGAAAGCGCTCTCTCAGTGGCTCAGAAAGTGCTTCCTCACTACCTCAGAAAGTACTCCCACAATACCTCAGAAACTGCTCCCTCAGTACCTCAGAAAGTGCCCATCAATACTTCAGACACTGCTCCCTCAGTACCTCAGACAGTGCTCCCTTACTACATCAGAAATAGCTCCCACAGTACCTCAGATAATGCTCCCTGATTACCAGAGAAAGTGCTCCCTCAGTACCACAAAAAGTGCTCCCACAATACCTCAGATAGTGATCCCGCAGTACTTCAGAAAGTGCTCGCTCAATACCTCAGAAAGTGTCCCCTCAGTACCTCAGACAGTGCTCTCTCAGTACCTCAGAAGTACTCCCTCAAATCCTCAGGAAGTGTTCCCTCAGTACCTCAGAAAATGCTCCCTCAAAAGCTCAGATGGTTGTCCCTCAGTACCTCAGAAAGTGCCCCCTCAATACCGCAGACAGTTCTCCCTCAGTACCTCAGAAAGTGCTCTCTCAATACCTCAGAAAGTGCTCCCTCAGTACCTCAGAAAGTGCCCCCTCAATACCGCAGACAGTTCTCCCTCAGTACCTCAGAAAGTGCTCTCTCAATACCTCAGAAAGTGCTCCCTCAGTACCCCAGAAAGTGCTCCCTCAGTACCCCAGAAAGTGCTCCCTCAGTACGCCAGAAAGTGCTCCCTCAGTACCCCAGAATGTGCTCCCTCAGTACCCAGAAAGTGCTCCCTCAGTACCCCAGAATGTGCTCCCTCAGTACCCAGAATGTGCTCCCTCAGTACCCCAGAAAGTGCTCCCTCAGTACCCCAGAAAGTGCCTCCGCAATACCTCAGATGGCTCTCCCTCAGTACCTCAGGTAGTTCTCCCTCATTACCTCAAATAGTTATCCCTCAGTACCTCAGAAAGTGCTCCCTCAATACCTGAGAAAGTGTCCCTCAATACCTCAGACAGTGCTCCCTCAGTACCCCAGAAACTGCCTCCTCAATATCTCAGCTAGTTCTCAGTCAATAGCTCAGATAGTTCTCCCTCAATTCCTCAGATAGTTCTCCCTCAGTACCTCAGATAGTTCTCCCTCAGTACCTCAAAGTGCCACCTCAATACCTCAGGCAGTGCTCCCTCAGCACCTCAGAAAGTGCTCCATTAGTACCCCAGAAACTGCCTCCTCAATACCTCAGATGGCTCTCCCTCAGTACCTCAGGTAGTTCTCCCTCAATAACTCAAATAGTTCTCCCTCAGTACCTCACAAAGTGCTCCCTCAACACCTCAGATTGTTCTCCCACAGTACCTCAGAAAGTGTTCCCTGAATACTTCAAAATGTGCCACCTCAATACCTCAGACAGTGCTCCCTCAGCACCTCAGAAAATGCTCCCTCAGTACCTCAGAAAATGCTCCCTCAATACCTCAGATAGTTCTCCTCAATACCTCACATAGTTCTCCCTCAATACCTCACATAGTTCTCCCTCAGTAACTCAGATCATGCTCCCTCAATTCCTCAGATAGTGCTCCCTCAATATCACAAAGTGCTCACTCAATATCTCAGGTAGTGCTCCCACAGTACCTCAGATAGTGCTCCCACAGTACCTCAGATAGTGCTCCCTCAGTACCTCAGATAGTTCTCCCTCAGTACCTCAGATCATGCTCCCTCAATTCCTCAGATAGTTCTCCCTCAATTCCTCAGATAGTTCTCCCTCAATTCCTCAAAAATGCTGCCTCAGTTCCTCAGACAGTGCTCCCCAATAAACTCAGAAAGCGCTCTCTCAGTTCCTCAGAAAGTGCCCCCTCAATACCTCGGACACTGCTCCCTCAATGCCTCAAAAAGTGCTCCCTCTGTACCTCAGAAAGTGTTCCCTCAGTACATCAGAAAGAGCTCTCACAGTACCTCAGAAAATGCTCCCTGAATACCAGAGAAAGTGCTCCCTCTGTACCTCAAAACATGCTCCCACAATACCTCAGACAGTGCTCCCTCAGTACCCCAGAAACTGCCTCCTCAATACCTCAGTTGGCTCTCCCTCAGTACCTCAGGTAGTTCTCCCTCAATACCTCAAATAGTTCTCCTCAATACCTCAAATAGTTATCCCTCAGTACCTCATAAAGTGCTCCATCCGTACCTCATAAAGTGCTCCCTCTACATCAGAAAGTGCACCCTCAGTTCATCAGAAAGTGCTCCCTCAGTACCTCAGATAGTGCTCCCTCAATAGTTCTCCATCAATACCTCCGAAAGTGCTCCCTCAGTCCCTCAGATCGTTCTCCCCAATCCCTCCGATAGTGCTCCCTCAATCCCTCCGATAGTGCTCCCTCAATCCCTCCGATAGTGCTCCCGCAATTCCTCCGATAGTGCTCCCTCAATCCCTCCGATAGTGCTCCCGCAATTCCTCCGATAGTGCTCCCTCAATCCCTCGATAGTGCTCCCTCAATCCCTCCGATAGTGCTCCCTCAATCCCTCCGATAGTGCTCCCTCAATCCCTCAGATAGTGCTCCCTCAATCCCTCAGATAGTGCTCTCTCAGTACGTCAGAAAATGCTCCCTCAGTACGCCAGAAAGTGCTCCCTGAATATCTCAGATAGTTCTCCCTCAGTACCTCAGAAAGTGCTCACTCAATAGCTCACAAAGTGCTTCCTCAATTGCTCAGTACAACTGAAATAGCCCCCTCAGTACCTCCGAAAGTGCCACCTCAGTATTTCAAAAAGTCCTCCCTTCACACCTCTGACAGTGCTACTTCAATACCTCATAAAGTGCTCTCTCGGTACCACAGATAGTGCTCCCTCAATACCTCCGAAAATGCTCCCTCAATATTTCAGATAGTGCTCCCTCAGTACCACAGAAAATGCTCCCTCAATACCTCTGACAGTGCTCGCTCAATACCTCAGAAAATGCTACGTCAATTCCTTAGTACATCTGAAATTGCTCCCACAGTACTTCAGAAACTGCTCCCTCAGAGCCTCAAAAAGGGCTCTCTCAATACCTCAGATAGTGTCCCTCACTACTTCATAAAGTGCTATCTCAGTACCTCACATAGTGATCCCTCAATACCTCAGAAAGTGCTCCCTCAGTACCTCAGAAAGTGCTCCCGCAATCCCTAAGAAAGTGGTCACTCAGCACCTCAGAAAGTGCTCCCTCAGTACCCACAAAGTGCTCCCTCAGTACCCCAGAAATTGCTCCCTCAATATCTCAGATAGTGCTCCCTCAGTACCACAGAAAGTGCTCCCTTACTAACTCAGAAAGTGCTCCCTCAATACCTCAGACAGTTCTCCCTTAGTACCTCAGATAATGCTCCCTCAAAACCTCAGAAATTGCTCTCTCAACATCTAAGAAAGTGCTCCCTCAATACCTCAGAAAATGCTCCCTCAGTACGCCAGACAGTGCTCCCTCAATTCCTCAGATAGGGCTCCCTCAATTCCTCAGATAGGGCTCCCACAGTACCTCAGAAAGGGCTCCCTCAATTCCTCAGAAAGGGCTCCCACAGTACCTCAGAAAGGGCTCGCTCAATACATCGGAAAGTGCTCCCACAGTACCTCAGATCGTTCTCCCTCAATACCTCAGATAGTTCTCCCTCAATACCTCAAAGTGCTCCCTGAATACCTCAGATATTTCTCCCAAAATACCTCAAATACTTCTCCCTCAGTACCTCAGAAAGTACTCCCTCAATACCTCAGTTCGCCCTCAGTACCTTAGAAAGTGCTCCCTCAGTACCTCAGAAAGTGCCCCCTCAATACCTCAGAAAATACCCCCCTAATATCTAAGAAAGCACCACTTTGTTGTGTTTAACCCCCAAAGCCCCTCAGACAGTAGCTCCACAAAACATTCACACCCTCAACACTTCAGGGCTCAGCCCAGCTCCCCCCTCAGACTGTGTTCAAACCCCTTCAGACGCTAAGGACCCACATCCACCCCTGTTCAAGGTTGAAGCCCAGATTCCCAGAACATGTCTTGTCTCTCTGGATTAATTTTAGAATTCCTACAGTGTAGAAGCAAGCCATTCCGTCCATTGGCCCCACACTGACTGTCTGAACAGCATCCCACCCAGACTCACATCCTCTACTCGATCCCGGGAATGCTACATTTCCCATGGCATCTTTGGACTGTGGGAGGAAACTGGATCACCCGGAGGAAACGCGCACAGATAGAGAGAGAATGTGTAAACTCCATACAGACAGTCACCGGGAGTTAGAATCAAACCACTGAGGCACCGTGCTGTCCTCTCTCCCTGGATGTCATGCCATCTAACCTTTCACTAAGCAGTCCCCCATGTGAAACCTTCTCATCTGTCTCCTTGGTCATCCCTTCAAAAGCTCCATCAAGTTGGACACATCATTTCCACAAACAAAGCCAAGCTGACCATCCCTAATCAATTCTTGCTTTTCCAAATGTATGTAAGTTGTCTCTCAGAATGCCCTCCAACAGCTGACCCACCACTGCCATCAGGCTCACAGCTCCATAGTACAATGGCTGTTCCTTGCAGCCTTACTTCAATAATGGCCCATCATTAATCACCCTCCAGTCTTCAGGCACCTCACCCGTTGTCACTGATCAGTCCATCTGACAAGGCCATCTCCATCCTTCTGTAACCTAAGGCTATCCTCCTCAGTATTTATCACCCAACCAATCTTCATATCATTCATGAACCCAATGATTAACCATCCACCATTCAAACCTACATCTTTTCTATCAGCCACATCAGCAAGACCCCAACAGTGAGACATGAACGGACAGAGATTTCTCATTGGGCCGTCACTGTCTGCTTCCTGTCACTCAGCATTCTGCGCCAAATTCCTTGGATCTTGAGTTTTTATGTTCACTATCAGATTCCGGTATGGATCCTGATAAAAGCCTTACTGACCTCCAAGCAGGCGACAGGAAAGTATTGCCCTTATTTACACACCTGGTCACCTCCTTAAACAGTGCAATCCCATTGGTCTGACCTGACCTCCCCTTAACAGAACCATTCTGACTGTTCTTCCTGAACTCCTGTCTCTTTAAATGCTGATTAATTCTATCTCCCAAAATTGCTTCCAACAGACGTCCCACCGACGATATTAGCCTGACTGGCCTGGAGCTGCCTGGTATATCTCATGCTCCCTCTTGAATAACAGTACCACATGGTCAGTCTGCAGGCAACTCTCCTGTGGCCAGAGGGGATTTGAAAATGTTTGCTCGTGTACCTGTCACTTCCTCCAACACCTCATTCGGTAAACTGAGACACATTTCCACCGTCTTTGGAGATTTATTGGGTTGTAAGAAGGCCAGACCACTCAGAACCATCTCTCTCTATATATATATGTTTACTCATTTAATTATATCACAGAGCATCTCCACGATTTATTATCAACCCTGTCCCAGTGAGCACTGACAAAATGCATCCATTCACTACACCCTCTGGGTCCATGCACAGACTCTCACTGTCTTCCACAGCCTACTCTTTCTCTCATTATCAATTCATTCTTAATGTCACTGTAAGGAACTTTCAGGTTTTTATTTCCCCTCTTAGCCCTCCTCTCTCCCAGGCAATTACCCTGCGATACGGTTTGGAGGAGTGTGGGATATCATTCTGGAAGTGGATAAGCATTGGGAAGCTCAGAAATAAGGAACACACGACTGTGCTGAGTGTGGGGCAATGGGATTCTTTTGGGATGAGCAGACGGAAGATGAGGAATAAACCTCAGCCCTGCAGCATGAAAATATCCCTTTGAGCTGGCAGGTCAGTCACGTGACACGAACCCTCCAACCCTGGGAAAAGAGGATGGAACCTCTTCAAGTTCAAAAACCAAATGAAGACGGTCTGTTTGAACACAGTCTCTGGAATCTGGACACGGGAATCATTGCTGAGCAGGGTCTGTAGGACGCAGAAGCAGAAATGTATTGAACAATTCCAGATATTCCTCGTAGACCACAAGACATGGGAGCAGAAATTAGGCCATTCAGCCCATCTGACAGTGTGGCACTCACTCAGTACTGACTCTCTTACAATGCAGGTATCCCCCAGCCTGATGCGCTGACAGTGCAGCACTCCCTCAGTACTGACCCACTGACAGTGCAGCACGCCCTCAGTACTGACCCTCTGACTGTGCTGCACTCCGTCCACACTGACCCTCTGACAATGCTGCACTCCCTCCACACTGATCCTCTGACAATGGTGCAATCCCTCCATATTGACCCTCTGACAGTGCAGCCCTCCCTCAGTACTGACCCTCTGACAGTGCTGCAATCCCTTCGTACTGACCCTCCGACAGTGCAGCTCTCCCACAGTTCAGACCCTCTGACAGTGCAGCAATTCATCAGTACTGAACCTCTGAGTGTAGCACTCTCTGGACTGATCCTCTTACAGTGCAGCATTCCCTCAATACTGACCCTCTCACAGTGCGGCACTCCCACAGTACTGACCCTCTGGCAGTGCGGCACTCCCACAGTACTGACCCTCTGACAGTGCGGCACTCCCACAGTACTGACCGTTTCATAGTGTAGCACTTTCTCTGTACTGACCCTCTCACAGTGCAGCTCTCCATCAGTACTGATCCTCTGACAGTGCAGCACTCCCTCAGTACTGATCCTCTGACACTGCAGCACTCCCTCCACACTGACCCTCTGACAGTGCAGCACTGCCTCAGTACTGACCCTCTGAAACAACACTCCCTCAGAACTGACACACTGACCGTGTCGCACTCTCTCAGTAATGACCCTTTGACAGTCCATCACTCTCTCAGTACTGACCCTCTGACAATGCAGCTCTCCCTCAGTACTGACCCTCCAACAGTGCAGCATTCCCTCAGTACTGACCCTCTGACAATGCAGCTCTCCCTCAGTACTGACCCTCTGACAATGCAGCTCTCCCTCAGTACTGACCCTCCAACAGTGCAGCTCTCCCTCAGTACTGACCCTCCAACAGTGCAGCATTCCCTCAGTACTGACCCTCTGACAGTGCAGCTCTCCCACAGTACTGACCCTCTGACAATGCAGCTCTCCCTCAGTACTGACCCTCCAACAGTGCAGCATTCCCTCAGTACTGACCCTCTGACAATGCAGCTCTCCCTCAGTACTGACCCTCTGACAATGCAGCTCTCCCTCAGTACTGACCCTCCAACAGTGCAGCTCTCCCTCAGTACTGACCCTCCAACAGTGCAGCATTCCCTCAGTACTGACCCTCTGACAGTGCAGCTCTCCCACAGTACTGACCCTCTGACAGTGCAGTATTACATCAGTACTGAACCTCTGAGTGTTGCACTCTCTCTGGACTGACCCTCCAACAGTGCAGCATTCCCTCAATACTGACCCTCTGACAGTGCAGCACCCCCCAGTACTGATCCTCTGACAATGCTGCACTCCCTCCACACTGACCCCCTGACAATGCTGCGCTCCCTCCACTCTGACCCTCTGACAATGCTGCACTCCCTCCACACTGATCCTCTGATAGTGATGCACTCCCTCAGTACTGACTCTCTGACAGTGTGGAAGTGACCCTGTACTGACCCTCCGACAGTGTGGCCCAATCTCATGAAAATACCTCTGACAGTGCAGCTCTCCCTCAGAACTGACTCTGACAGTGCAGCTCTCCTTCCGTACTGACCCTCTGACAGTGCAGCACTCCCTCAGTACTGAACTTTGGATAGTGCATGCTCCCTCAGTACTGACCCTCTGACAGTAGAGCACTCCCTCAGTACTGACCCTCCAACAGTGCAGCACTCCCTCAGCACTGACCCTCTTTTTTCTATTTCATGTAGTGTTGTGGAAATTTTGAGTCATAGGGTTTGCAGATTCTGCGGAAGCATGAGCGAGACACACAGTCCAAGCCCTGTCTGAAACTCTCTGTAATAGACTATTCAGAGGTACAGAGGCACAGAGATACACAGCTTGGAAACAGTCCCTCCTGTCCAACGCGACCATACCAACCAGATATTCTCATCTCATTTCGTTCCATTTTCTAGCACTTGGCTGATATCCCTCTAAACCCTTCTTAGTCACATACTCATCCTGATGGCTTTTAAATGTCACCATCGGTCCAACCCCCATCACTTCCTCTGGCAGCTACCTGCATGCCCTTGAATAAGTGCTCAAACATTCATACTGTCGATACAAACTCCAATAAACACCAACCTACAAAAGGCTATCATTGTCATCTTCAACCCACCCTTTGCTTCATCGTTATGCTGATTTCAGCACAGGTACAGAAACAGTCTTAGTGACCATCCACTGTCACCCTGTAATAAACTTATTTTCAAATGGGGCTTGCATGTGATTCCCACCCCCTCTAATAGTTACCCGGAAGGTGGGGGTGAGCTGTACTCTCCTGCTGCAGTCCCTGGGTGTCCCACAGTGATGTCAGGGAGGGAGCTCCAGGATTTTGGCCTGAACCATGTAAAGAGCTCTCTTCCTGGAGTGTCCTTTTTAAAGTTGGGAAGTTAGTATAGACCAGGAGGACCCGAGAGCTGCTGTCCTGTCAGAGAGAGAGGCCTGGTGGGTCACACACCTCAGGTGGGGGGCGAGGTTGAGAAGTTGGGGCCTTCATGGTAATTTCAGACATGATAGAGATTGAGCCAACAGTGTTGGCATCACAAACCTGTTAGCTGAGGTAACTGACCCCACTTTGTAGCAGAGGGGATTCAATCCCTTGAACAGAGCAAGCTTGAGAATTCAACACTAAAACCAATCTGTACGGACCCGCTGGAGACCTGAAACATCAATACAGAGATTGCTGAAGAAGCTAAGCATGTCCGGCAGCATCTCTGAAGGGAGAGGGAGAAAGAGACAGAGACAGAGTTCACCTTTCAATCCAGTGATTTCTGCGGGAAAGCTCCTACAGAACAGACCATTTTGAGGAAGGGTCACTTGAAATGTGAATTGTTCCTCTCTCTCCTCACCGTTGTTACTGAATATCCCCAGCCATCTGTTTGCTTGAGAATTTGATCTGACCTGATCCAAGCGTCACTGAGTCATTCAGTCTGTGCTCAATGCCCTGAGGCTGCTTCTGCTGAAAGTTGACAAACAGGTTTTCGAGGTGTTCTGGGGATAAACATACTGGGGGATGGTTTCTAAGGTATTGAGGGAGCCCTACCTGTCAGTACAGGGTGCAGATGGTCGAAAGGTACAGATACACTTCATAGAACATAGAACAGTCCAGCACAGAACAGGCCCTTCAGCCCACGATGTTGTGCCGACCATTGATCCTTATGGAACATAAACTTAATGTACAAAGCCTCAAAATGTCTGTGACCATATGCATGCCCAGCAGTCTCTTAAATATCCCCAATGACCTCGCTTCCACAACTGCTTCTAGCAATGCATTCCATGCTCTCACAACTCTCTGTGTAAAGAACCCGCCTCTGACATCCCCTCTATACTTTCCGCCAACCAGCTTAAAACTACGACCCCTCGTGTTAACAATTTCTGCCCCCGGGAAAAAGTCTCTGTGTGGGTGGTAGTGAGGGTCAGGCTGGGGGCGGTGTGTGGACAGCAGTGAGGGCCAGGCTGGGTGCGGTGTGTGGGTGGCAGTGAGGGTCAGGCTGGGTGCGGTGTGTGGGTGGCAGTGAGGGTCAGGCTGGGGGCGGTGTGTGGGTGGCAGTGAGGGTCAGGCTGGGGGCGGTGTGTAGGTGGCAGTGAGGGTCAGGCTGGGGGCGGTGTGTGGACGGCAGAGAGGGTCAGGCTGGGTGCGGTGTGTGGACGGCAGTGAGGGTCAGGCTGGGGGCGGTGTGTGGGTGGTAGTGAGGGTCAGGCTGGGGGCGGTGAGTGGACGGCAGTGAGGGTCAGGCTGGGGGCAGTGAGTGGACGGCAGTGAGGGTCAGGCTGGGGGGCGGTGTGTGGGTGGCAGTGTGGGTCAGGCTGGGGGCGGTGTGTGGGTGGTAGTGAGGGTCAGGCTGGGGGCGGTGAGTGGACGGCAGTGAGGGTCAGGCTGGGGGCAGTGAGTGGGTGGTAGTGAGGGTCAGGCTGGGTGCGCTGTGTGGGTGGTAGTGAGGGTCAGGCTGGGGGGCGGTGTGTGGGTGGCAGTGTGGGTCAGGCTGGGGGCGGTGTGTGGGTGGTAGAGTGGGTCAGGCTGGGGGCGGTGTGTGGGTGGTAGTGAGGGTCAGGTTGGGTGCGGTGTGTGGGTGGCAGTGAGGGTCAGGCTGGGGGGCGGTGTGTGGGTGGCAGTGTGGGTCAGGCTGGGGGCGGTGTGTGGGTGGCAGTGAGGGTCAGGCTGGGTGCGGTGTGTGGGTGGTAGTGAGGGTCAGGCTGGGGGCGGTGAGTGGACGGCAGTGAGGGTCAGGCTGGGGGCAGTGAGTGGGTGGTAGTGAGGGTCAGGCTGGGTGCGCTGTGTGGGTGGTAGTGAGGGTCAGGCTGGGGACGGTGTGTGGGAGGCAGTGAGGGTCAGGCTGGGGGCGGTGTGTGGGTGGTAGAGTGGGTCAGGCTGGGGGCGGTGTGTGGGTGGTAGTGAGGGTCAGGTTGGGTGCGGTGTGTGGGTGGCAGTGAGGGTCAGGCTGGGTGCGGTGTGTGGGTGGCAGTGAGGGTCAGGCTGGGTGCGGTGTGTGGGTGGTAGTGTGGGTCAGGTTGGGTGCGATGTGTGGGTGGTAGTGAGGGTCAGGCTCGGGACGGTGTGTGGGAGGCAGTGAGGGTCAGGCTGGGTGCGGTGTGTGGGTGGTAGTGAGGGTCAGGCTGGGTGCGGTGTGTGGGTGGCAGTGAGGGTCAGGCTGGGGGCGGTGTGAGGGTGGTAGTGAGGGTCAGGCTGGGTGCGCTGTGTGAGTGGTAGTGAGGGTCAGGCTGGGGACGCTGTGTGAGTGGTAGTGAGGGTCAGGCTGGTTGCGGTGTGTGGCTGGTAGTGAGGGTCAGGCTGGGTGCGGTGAGTGGGTGGTAGTGAGGGTCAGGCTGGGTGCGCTGTGTGAGTGGTAGTGAGGGTCAGGCTGGGGACGCTGTGTGAGTGGTAGTGAGGGTCAGGCTGGGTGCAGTGTGTGAGTGGTAGTGAGGGTCAGGCTGGGGACGGTGTGTGGGTGGTGGTGAGGGTCAGGCTGGTTGCGGTGTGTGGCTGGTAGTGAGGGTCAGGCTGGGTGCGGTGAGTGGGTGGTAGTGAGGGTCAGGCTGGGTGCGCTGTGTGAGTGGTAGTGTGGGTCAGGCTGGGGGCGGTGTGTGGCTGGTAGTGAGGGTCAGGCTGGGTGCGGTGAGTGGGTGGTAGTGAGGGTCAGGCTGGGTGCGCTGTGTGAGTGGTAGTGAGGGTCAGGCTGGGGACGCTGTGTGAGTGGTAGTGAGGGTCAGGCTGGGTGCGGTGTGTGAGTGGTAGTGAGGGTCAGGCTGGGGACGGTGTGTGGGTGACGGTGAGGGTCAGGCTGGTTGCGGTGTGTGGCTGGTAGTGAGGGTCAGGCTGGGTGCGGTGTGTGGGTGGTGGTGAGGGTCAGGCTTGGGGCGGTGTGTGGGTGGTGGTGAGGGTCAGGCTGGGGGCGGTGTGTGGGTGGTGGTGAGGGTCAGGCTGGGGGCAGTGTGTGGGTGGTAGTGAGGGTCAGGCTGGGTGCGGTGTGTGGGTGGTAGTGAGTGTTAGGCTGGGGGCGGTGTGTGGGAGACAGTGAGGGTCAGGTTGGGTGCGGTGTGTGGGTGGCAGTGAGGGTCAGGTTGGGGGCGGTGTGTGGACGGCAGTGAGGGTCGGGCTGGGGGCGGTGTGTGGATGGCAATGAGGGTCAGGCTGGGTGCGGTGAGTGGGTGGTAGTGAGGGTCAGGCTGGGTGCGGTGAGTGGGTGGTAGTGAGGGTCAGGCTGGGTGCGGTGAGTGAACGGTAGTGAGTGTCAGGCTGGGTGCGATGTGTAGATGGCAGTGTGGGTCAGGTTGGGTGCGGTGTGTGGGTGGTAGTGAGGGTCAGGCTGGGGGCTGTGTGTGGGTGGTAGAGAGGGTCAGGCTGGGGGCGGTGTGTGGGTGGCAGTGAGGGTCAGGCTGGGGGCGGTGTGTGGGTGGTAGTGAGGGTCAGGCTGGGGGCGGTGAGTGGACAGCAGTGAGGGTCAGGCTGGGGGTGGTGAGTGGGTGGTAGTGAGGGTCAGGCTGGGGGCGGTGTGTGGGTGGTAGTGAGGGTCAGGCTGGGGGCGGTGTGTGGGTGGTAGTGAGGGTCAGGCTGGGGACGGTGTGTGGGAGGCAGTGAGGGTCAGGCTGGGGGCGGTGTGTGGGAGGCAGTGAGGGTCAGGCTTGGTGCGGTGTATGGACGGTAGTGAGGGTCAGGCTGGGGGCGGTGTGTGGGAGGCAGTGAGGGTCAGGCTGGGGGCGGTGTGTGGGAGGCAGTGAGGGTCAGGCTGGGGGCTGTGTGTGGGTGGAAGAGTGGGTCAGGCTGGGGGCGGTGTGTGGGTCGTAGTGAGGGTCAGGCTGGGAGCGGTGTGTGGGTCGTAGTGAGGGTCAGGCTGGGGCGGTGTGTGGGGGTAGTGAGAGTCAGGCTCGGGACGGTGTGTGGGAGGCAGTGAGGGTCAGGCTCGGGACGGTGTGTGGGAGGCAGTGAGGGTCAGGCTTGGGACGGTGTGTGGGTGGTAGTGAGGGGCAGGCTGGGGGGCGGTGTGTGAGTGGCAGTGAGGGTCAGGCTGGGTGCGGTGTGTGGGTGGCAGTGAGGGTCAGGCTGGGTGCGGTGTGTGGCTGGTAGTGAGGGTCAGGCTGGGTGCGGTGAGTGGGTGGTAGTGTGGGTCAGGCTGGGTGCGGTGAGTGGGTGGTAGTGAGGGTCAGGCTGGGTGCGGTGAGTGGGTGGTAGTGAGGGTCAGGCTGGGGGTGGTGTGTGGGTGGTAGTGAGGGTCAGGCTGGGGGCGCTGTGTTAGTGGTAGTGAGCGTCAGGCTGGGGACGCTGTGTGAGTGGTAGTGAGGGTCAGGCTGGGGGCGGTGTGTGGGTGGTAGTGAGGGTCAGGCTGTGTGCGGTGTGTGGGTGGTAGTGAGGGTCATGCTGGGGCGGTGTGTGGGTGGCAGTGAGGGTCAGGCTGGGGGCGGTGTGTGGGTGGTAGTGAGGGTCAGGCTGGGCACTCCGTGGCAATGAATTCCACAGGCCCACCTCCGTCTGGCTGAAGAAATGTCTCCGCATTTCTGTTCTGAATTGACCCCCTCTAATTCTAAGGGTGTGTCCACGGGTCCTAGTCTCCTCGCCTAACAGAAACAATTTCCTAGTATCCACCCTTTCCAAGCCATGTGGCCTGTCATATCCCTATATTAATTGTCTCGAGGTTTACAGCACAGAAAAAGGCTCTGTGGGCCATTGAGTCTATTTCAGTAAAGAAAACTATCACCGAACTATCCTAATCCATTTTCCAATACACAGTCATTCGCATCATCTATCATGGCATCGCAAGCGTGCACCTAAATACATCTTAAATGTTTTCGGGATTTCTGTGTCTCCCACCCTGACAGACAGTGAGGTTTAGTGCAACTGGTGCTCGATGATGCCATCACCCACAGGAACACAGAGCAGCTGGGTCTGTGCAAACCAGAGATTGCCCCCACATTGGGAAGGATGGCAGGGTCCCCGAGAGGGGGCATAAGAGATTTACCAGGATGGTTCAAGGAATGGGAGATTTTAGTAGTGTGTTTTGGATTTTTTTTACACTATTCATTTTTATGATATTGGTGTTTTTAATACTTAGAGAATATCCATCTACAATAGATGGACTCTCCTTCTCTCCCTCTCCCCTTGCCTGGGCTGTGGTAACCTTCAGGTTAAACCCACCACCAGTCATCTCTCCCTAATGAGAGAGCAGCCCTATGGTCTGGGAGGACAATGCTGCCTTTCCCTTTTACACAGTGATGTCTCTGTACCCCGGGGGTGGGGGGAGGGAATGCTGAAGGTGGGGGATGGGACACCACTCAGGCACAGTGCTTTGTGCTGGAGGATGGTCACTTTCTTTAATATTGTTGTTGGCTGCACTGATGCAGGCAAGTGGGGAATGTTCCAACACAATCCTGATGTGGGCCTTATAGACAGCAAACAGACATTGGGGAATCCGGGGTTTGGGGAAACTGAGCAGAGGAAATTGTGGCTGCACTGTGTCAGAGGGGTTTAGAAATGTTACAGGTTATAATAATAAACCTTTCACCCATCGGCTCATTATACAAGGATTACAGGACACATTGAATGTTTGGGAAAATCTATTGAGAGAATGGGATGATCCAAAGGAGAACTTTTATGCAGTAAATGGGATTGAGCTGGAACACAATCCTCACACACAATGTGAATATCCAGCTCCTGATGAATGCAGTAATTCTGTCAGGGTTTGGCATTACAGTGACTGAGATTCCCATCTGAATGTCCACCTGTAGTATCCTGTAACACAAGTTTATAAAATC
This sequence comes from Hemiscyllium ocellatum, assembly GCF_020745735.1. Classification (NCBI taxonomy): domain Eukaryota; kingdom Metazoa; phylum Chordata; class Chondrichthyes; order Orectolobiformes; family Hemiscylliidae; genus Hemiscyllium; species Hemiscyllium ocellatum. The sequence continues at coordinate 86,496 of NW_026869203.1, read as the reverse complement.
CATCACTGTCAGTTCAGATTAGAAACTCGCACCATCCCCTCCTCCTGGCCCAGGATGACTGGACACATTACCCCTTGTGGAGGGCAGCAGTCAGTTCAGGGGGAAATCTATGTGGGTTTCTAGGAGTTTCCAACTTGGGACTTCATGTGACTGAACAGGGCAGATCTTTGACACATGGGACAGAATGTTCCAAGAGGCAGTGAGATGTAGAGAGGAGGATTGGCTTCTTTTTTATCTTCTGTGCTGCCGCTGTGCCTCATCAATAAGACATGGGGGGTGAAAGGCTCATGCAGCTCGATGGGCAAGTGGCCTCCATTCTGACCAATGGGCAGCAAGCTCCTCCTCGTCCTCCCATAGAGCAACACTGCACGCTTCCCACTGCCCAGGACAACCAGTTAACGTTTAGAAGAATTGGGTGGAATCTGTCAGAAAAGGCATAACTGTAAAGTTCTAAGAGGATTGGTAAGTGTGAGAGATGCACAGGAGAAGGGGGCAACAAGTTGCCAGATGGAGTATAATTTGGGAAAATGGGAAGTTGGTCATTTTGGAGGGGATGGTAAGAGAACAGAGTGCTATTGACATGGTGGGAACTGTAGAAAGCTGCACCACAAAGGGACCGGGGGGGTCATTGTGGAGGAAACACAGAAAGCTAGCAGATTCTGGGTCAGTCAAGGAATCAAGGGCTCTGTTTCAGATTCATCAAGTTTAAGGCAACACTGACACGGGTAAGGGGTTTCAGTAGCAATGGGACTGGGGTGAGGAGGAGACAAGCAACATTTTAAAGATTGGAATTCCTGGTGTTTGTTATTGTGTAGAATCTGATCAGAAGGTCACCTTGGGGTTACAGATATAACAGCAATGTTGTAAAGAGTGTAGTTCTACCTCAGACTGCACCCAGCGAGAGGGAGGGGCTCAGCAGTAAGGGAAAGGAATTTCTAATAGCATCTGAAGGCAACGGGTTTAACCATTACAATGTTTCATTGGAGAAAATGCAGCCAATCGAGTAGTGGGAGTGTGGTCAGCAGTTTGATAACAGAGTAACAGTGGAATAATGGAGAGGGATGATGGGGAGGGAGAGCTGGGCATTGTCAGTGTACATGTGAAACCTAACACGGTGCTTTTGGACGATATCACCTCCTGGCAGTGTGTAGGTGAGAAAAAGGAGGGGCCAAGGATAGATCCTTAGATTCCCTACAGTGTGGAAACAGTCCCTTCAGCCCAACATGTCCACACTGACCCTCCGAAGAGGAACCCACCCAGACACATTCCCCTACATTTACCCCTGATTAATGCACCTAACACTATGGGCAATTTATCCTAGCCATTTCACCTGACCTGCACATCTTTGGTCTGTGGGAAGAAACCGGAGCACCCGGAGGAAACCCACGCAGACACACAGGGAGGATGTGCAAACTCCACACACACAGTTGCCCGAGGCTGGAATCGAACCTTGGTCCCTGGTGCTGTGAGGCAGCAGTGCTCACCACTGAGCCACCGTGCTGGCCAACCCTTGAGGGACACCACATACAGGGATTTCAGAAAGGAAATCAGAGAGGGTATCACAGCTACAGACGTTACTATTGTCGAGGAGGGGCTGCCTACTGAGTCAGTATGGGTGGAAATTAGGAACGGTAAGGGAGCAGTTACCTCATTGGGCCCCCCCCCAAACAGCAGCAGGGAGACTGAGGAAAGCATAGATCGGCAGATTTTGGAAAAGTGTGAATGGAGAACGGTTGTTGTAATGGGTGACTTTAACTTTCCCAATATTGATTGGAACGTCCTTCGAGCAGATGGTTTGGAAGGAGCTCTTTTTGTAAGGTGTGTTCAGGAGGGTTTCCTAACTCAGTACATTAAAGCGGCCGACGCGGGGAGAGGCCATTGGTGGGCCGACGAGGGGAGAGGGGATTTGGTGCTCGGCAATGAGCCTGGGCAGGTGTCAGATCTTGTGGTGGGAGAGCATTTTGGCGATAGTGACCACAACTGCCTCGCATTGTACATAGCTATGGAGAAGGAGAGAAGCATGTACAATGGGAGGGTATTTAATTGGGGAAAAGGATATTATGATACTATCAGACGTGGGTTAGGAAGCATGGACTGGGAGCAATTGTTCCATAGAAAGGGCACTATAGACATGTGGAGACGGTTTAAGGAACAGTTGTTGCGACTGATGCATAAATATGTTCCTCTGAGATAGGCAAGAAGGGGTAAGATAAAGGAACCTTGGATGACGAGAGGGGAGGAGCTTCTCGTCAAAATAAAGAAGGCCACTTACGTAAGGTGGAGGAAGCTAAGGTCTTGCTCAGCTCTAGAGGATTACAGGCAGGTGGGGAAGGAGCTCAAAAATGGTCTGAGGAGAGCGAGGAGGGAGCACGAGAAAGGCTTGGCAGGAAGGATTAGGGAGAATCCAAAGGCATTTTACACGTATGTGAGGAATAAGAGAATGATCAAATAAGGAGGAGAACCGATCAGGGATAGCATAGGGAACTTGTGTGTAGAGTCTGAGGGGGTACGGGGAGCCCTAAATGGGTTTTTTGCTTCTATCTTTACTAAAGAAAAGGACCTTGTAGTGAATGAAACCATTGAGGAGCAGGTAAGCATGCTGGATCAGATAGAGATTGAGGAAGCTGATGTGCTGAAATTTTTGACGAATGTTAAGATTGACAAGTCTCCAGGGCCAGACCAGATTTGTCCTCGGCTGCTTTAGGAAGAGAGAAATGTGACGGCTTCGCCGCTTGCGAAGATCTTTGCATCCTCGCTCTCCACTGGAGTCATACCTGAGGACTGGAGGGAGGCAAATGTAATTCCTCTCTTCAACAAAGGAAATAGGGAAATCCCCAGCAATTACAGACCAGTCAGTCTCACGTCTGTCGTCTGCAGGGTGTTAGAAAGGATTCTGAGGGATAGGATTTATGACCCTCTGGAAGAGCATGGTTTGATTAAATGCAGTCAGCACGGCTTTGTGAGGGGCAGGTCATGCCTCACAAATCTTATTGAGTTCTTTGAGGATGTTACTAGACAAGTTGATGAGGGTCGAGCGGTGGATGCTGTGTATCTGGACTTCAATAAGGCATTTGATAAGGTTCCCCATGGTAGGCTCATTCAGAAGGTCAGGAGGAATGGGATACAGGGAAATGTACCTGTCTGGATACAGAATTAGCCGGTCGACAGAAGACGGCGAGTGGTAGTGGAAGGAAAGTATTCTGCCTGGAAGTCAGTGGTGAGTGGTGGGCTCTGTCCTTGGGCCTCTACTCTTTTTTTAACTTTGATTAATGACTTGGATGAGGGGATTGAAGGATGGGTCAGCAAGTTTGCAGACAACACAAAGGTTGGAGGTGTCGTTGACAGTGTAGAGGGCTGTTGTAGGCTGCAGCGGGACATTGACAGGATGCAGAGATGGGCTGAGAGGTGGCAGATGGTGTTCAACCTGGATAAATGTGAGGTGATGCATTTTGGAAAGTCGAATTTGAAAGCTGAGTACAGGATTAAGGCAGTGCGAAGGAACAGAGAGATCTTGGTGTGCAGGTACATAGATCCCTTAAAATGGCCACCCAGGTGGGCAGGGTTGTGAAGAAAGCATTTCGTGTTTTGGCTTTCATTAACAGGGGGATTGAGTTTAAGAGCCGTGAGATATTGTTGCAGCTCTATAAAACTTTGGTTAGACCGCACTTGGAATACTGTGTCCAGTTCTGGTCACCCTATTATAGGAAAGATGTGGATGCTTTGGAGAGGGTTCAGAGGAGGTTTACCAGGATGCTGCCTGGAATAGGTGGCTTATCTAACGAAGAGAGGTTGACTGAGCTTGGACTTTTTTCATTGGAAAAAAGAAGATAGTGAGGGGACCTAATTGAGTTATACAAGATAATGAGAGGCATAGATAGAGTCGATAGCCAGAGACTATATCACAGTGCAGAAATGGCTAACACGAGGGGTCAGAGTTTTAAGCTGGTTGGAGGAAAGTATAGAGGGGATGTCAGAGGTGGGTTCTTTACACAGAGAGTTCTGCGAGCATGGAATGCGTTGCCAGCAGCAGTTGTGGAAGCGAAGTTGGGAACATTTAAAAGACTGCTGGATATGTATATGGTCACAGACATTTGAGGGTCCGTATATTAGGTTTACCTGACATGAGGATCAATGCTCAGCACAACATCGTTGGCTGAAGGGCCTGTTCTGTGCTGTACTGTTCTATGTTCTATGAAGTGTATCTGTACCTTGCGACCCTCTGCACCCTGTACTGACAGATAATGCTCCCTCAATACCTTAGGAACCATCCCCTCAGTAAGTTTATCCCCAAAGCCCCTCGAGAAAACATCATACCCTCAACATCTCAGAAAGCAAACCTGTTACCCCCTTGGACCTTGATCATTCCCAAACCTGTTCTCATTGCGATGACCCACAGCCTCCCCCCACGGCCCAGAACATTATTTGAGTCTCTGGATTGATCATTCGGCCCATCAGGTTCACACTGACCCTCGTCAGAGCATCCTATTCCCCCCCCCCCACCGCATCCCTCTACCCCCCCGCCCCATCCCAGGAACCCTTCATTCCTCTGGCTAATCCACCTAGCCTGCACATCTTTGGACAGTGACACGGGGAGAATGTGCCAACTCCACACAGACAGTCGCCCGAGGCTGGAATCGAACCCGGGGGTGGGGGGTGGGGTGAGGCAACACTGAGCCCCCCTGACAATCCCACCATCTCCTCCCCATCGATGACCGTTTGATGTGTATACCCGGGGAGTATCTAACTTGTCTAGTGTGTATTTAAGAAAGATTATAGATAAGGGCAATGCCTCCACCAGCTCAAGATGCTTGATCCCCCTTGAAAAAATATTTATATCAATTTCAAAAAGAGACTTTATTCACAAAAAAACTCTCCGTACAAACACAGTCACTAAAGTTCGGTTCTGTACAGTCTGTAGAACAAGTCTTTGCCATGACATATACACTCCCCTTGGCTGATTAACTGAAATGTTAGCTCTGAGCTGTTCCTTCTGAATTAACATCACAAAGTTACATTGATAAGGATCTTTGTGAAGTGCCTGTGTTCTGTATCTGTTCTCCCATGTAGCCCGCCCTCCGAATACAACACCTTACAAAGCTTTAAACCTGTTTGTCAACTTTCAGCAGAAGCAGCCTCAGGGCATTGAACACAGACTGAATGACTCAGTGACGCTTGGATCAGCTCAGATCAAATTCTCAAGCAAACAGATGGCTGGGGATATTCAGTAACAACGGTGAGGACAGAGAGGAACAATTCACATTTCAAGGGACCCTTCCTCAAAACGGCCTGTTCTGAAGGAGCTTTCCCGCAGAAATCACTGGATTGAAAGGTGAACTCTGTCTGTCTCTTTCTCCCTCTCCCATCAGAGATGCTGCCGGACATGCTGAGCTTCTTCAGCAATCTCTGTATTGATGTTTCAGGTCTCCAGCGGGTCCGTACAGATTGGTTTTAGTGTTGAATTCTCCAGCTTGCTCTGTTCAAGGGATTGAACCCTCTGCTACAAAGTGGGGTCAGTTACCTCAGCTAACTTGTTCGTGATGTCAACACTGTTGGCTCAATCTATCATGTCTGAAATTACCATGAAGGCCCAGATTCTCAACCTCGCCCCTCACCTGAGGTGTGTCACCCACCAGGCCTCTCTCTCTGACAAGACAGCAGCTCTCGGGTCCTCCTGGTCTATACTAACTTCCCAACTTTAAAAAGGCACTCCAGTAAGAGAGCTCTTTACATGGTTCAGGTCAAAATCCTGGAGCTCCCTCCCTGACATCACTGTGGGACACCCAAGGACTGCAGTAAGGAGAGTACAGCTCACCCCCACCTTCCAGGTAACTATTAGAGGGGGTGGGAATCACATGCAAGCCCCATTTGAAAATAAGTTGATTACAGGGTGACGGTGGATGGTCACTAAGACTGTTTCTGTCCCTGTGCTGCAATCAGCACAACGATGAAGCAAAGGGTGGGTTGAAGATGACAATGATACCCTTTTGTAGGTTGGTGTTTATTGGAGTTTGTATCGACAGTATGAATGTTTGAGCCCTTATTCAAGGGCATGCAGGAAGCTGCCAGAGAAAGCGATGGGGGCTGGTACAATTGCGACATTTAAATGGATGAGTATGTGAATAGGAAGGGTTTAGAGGGATATCAGCCAAGTGCGAGCAAAGGGAATGAAATGAGATGAGAACATCTGGTTATTATGGATGCGTTGGACAGGAGAGTCTGTTTCCAAGCTGTGTATCTCTGTGACACTGTGCCTCTGAATAGTCTATTACAGAGAGTTTCAGACAGGGCTTGGTTTGTGCGTCTCGCTCATACTTCCTCAGAATCTGCAAACCCTATGTCTCCACATTGCCACAAGACTCCATGAAATAGAAAAAAGAGGGTCAGTGCTGAGGGAGTGCTGCACTGCCAGACGGTCAGTACTGAGGGGGTGCAGCACTGTCAGAGGGTCAGTACTGAGGTGGTGCAGCATTGCCAGAGGGTCAGTACTGTGGGAGTGCTGCACTGTCAGAGAGTCAGTACTGAGGGAGTGCTGCATTGCCAGAGGGTCAGTACTGAGGGAGTGCTGCACTGTCAGAGAGTCAGTACTGAGGGAGTGCTGCATTGCCAGAGGGCCAGTACTGTGGGAGTGCTGCATTGCCAGAGGGTCAGTACTGAGGGAGTGCTGCACTGTCAGAGGGTCAGTACTGAGGGATCACCGCACTGTCGGACAGTCAGTAGTTAGGGACTGCTTCATTACTAGAAGGCCATTTCTGAAGAATACTACACTGTCAAAGGGTCAGTACTGAGGGAGCACCACACTGTCAGAGGTTCAGTCCAGAGGGAATACGGCACTGTCTGAGGCTCTGTATTCAGAGAGCATTGCACCATCAGAGGGACAGTACTGAGGGAGTGCTGCAATGTCAGAGGGTCAGCACTGAGGGAGCATGCACTATCAAAAGGTCAGTACTGAGGGAGCGCTACACAGTGAGAATGTCAGTTCTGAGTGAGTGATAATTCAGAGTGTCAGTACAGAGAGAGAGCAGCACTGTCAGAGGGTCAGTACAGAGAGAGAGCAGCACTGTCAGAGGGTCAGTTGTGAGGGAGTGCTGCACTGTCAGAGGGTCAGTACTGAGGGAGTGCTGCACAGTCAGAGGGTCAGGACTGAGGGAGTGCTGCACTGTCAGAGAGTGAGCACTGAGGGAGTGCTGCACTGTCAGAGGGTCAGTACTGAGGGAGTGCTGCACTGTCAGAGGGTCAGTACTGAAGGAGTGGTGCACTGTCAGAGGGTCAGTAGTGAGGGAGTGCGGCACTGTCAGAGGGTCAGTACTGAGGAAGTGCTGTACTGTCAGAGAGTCAGCTCTGATGGAGTGCTACACTGGCAATGGGTCAGTTCTGATGGAAAGCTGCACTGTCAGAGGTTTTGTCCAGAGATTGGGACACACTGTCGGAGGGTCAGTACAGGGTCACTTCCACACTGTCAGAGAGTCAGCACAGAGGGAGTGCATCACTATCAGAGGATCAGTGTGGTGGGAGTGCAGCATTGTCAGAGGGTCAGTGTGGAGGGAGTGCAGCATTGTGAGAGGGTCAGGGTGGAGGGAGTGCAGCATTGTCAGAGGGTCAGTGCGTGGGAGTGCAGCATTACCAGAGGATCAGTATGGAGGGAGTGCAGCATTGTCAAAGGGTCAGTGTGGAGGGAATGCAGCATTGTCAGAGCATCAGTGTGGAGGGAGTGCAGCATTATCAGAGGATCAGTGTGGGGGGAGTGCAGCATTGTCAGAGGGTCAGTGTGGAGGGAGTGCAGCATTGTCAGAGGATCAGTATGGGGGGAGTGCAGCATTGTCAGAGGGTCAGTGTGTGGGACTGCAGCATTACGAGAGGATCAGTATGGAGGGAGTGCAGCATTGTCAGAGGGTCAGTGTAGAGGGAGTGCAGCATTGTCAGAGGGTCAGTGTGGAGGGAGTGCAGCATTGTCAGAGGGTCAGCGTGGAGGGAGCACAGCATTGTCAGAGGGTCAGTATGGAGGGAGTGCAGCATTGTCAGAGGGTCAGTGTGGAGGTAGTGCAGCATTGTCAGAGGGTCAGTGTGGAGGGAATGCAGCATTGTCAGAGGGTCAGTGTGTGGGAGTGCAGCAATATCAGAGGGTCAGTGTGGGGTGAGTGCTGCATTGTCAGAGGGTCAGTGAGGAGGGAGTGCAGCATTGTCAGACAGTCAGGACGGGGGAATTGCTATGCAGTGAGAGAGCCAGCAATGATGAAGTGCACACTCTCGGCTGGTCAGTGCTAATGGATGGCCATGCTGTCAGAGTGTCGCACTGTGAAACGGTTACTAGTGAGGGAGCGCTGCACTGTGAAAGGGTTAGAATTGAGGGATCGCCACACACTGACGGGGTTAGTACTGAGGGATCAGCGCGCTGTGAGAGGGTCAGTACTGATGGAACGCCACACTATGTGTCCGACAGTCAGTACTGAGTGATTGCTGCATTGCCAGAGGGTCAGTACTGAGAGAGTGATGGACTGTCAAAGGGTCATTACTTAGGGAGCGCTACTTGGTCATTGTGTCAGTTCTGAGGGTGTTGTTTCAGACGGTCATTACTGAGGGAGAGCTGCAGTGTCAGAGGGTCAGTACTGAGGGAGAGCTGCACTGTCAGAGGGTCAGTACACAGGGAGAGCTGCAGTGTCAGAGGATCAGTACTGAGGGAGTGCAGCACTGTCAGAGGTCAGTACTGAGGGAGTGCTACACTGTCAGAGGGTCAGTACTGAGGGAGAGCTGCACTGTCAGAGGATCAGTGTGGAGGGAGTGCAGCATTGTCAGAGGGTCATTGCAGAGAGAGTGCTGCACTATCAGAGGGTCAGAACTGAGGGAGCATTGCACTGTCAGAGGGTCAGTACAGAGAGAGTGCTACACTGTCAGAGATTCAGTACTGAGGTAGTGCTGCACTGTCAGAGGGTCAGGACTGAGGGAGAGCTGCACTGTCAGAGGATCAGTGTGGAGGGAGTGCAGAATTGTCAGAGGGTCAGTACTGAGGGAGTGCTGCGCTGTCAGAGGGTCAGTATTGAGGGAGTGCCGCGCTGTCAGAGGGTCAGTACAGAGGGAGTGCTGCACTGTCAGAGGGTCAGTACTGAGGGAGTGCAGCACTGTCAGATGGACATTACTGAGGGAGTGCTGCACTGTCAGAGGTTCAGTGCTGAGTGAGTGCTGCACTGTCAGAGGGTCAGTACTGAGGGACTGCTGCACTGTCAGAGGGTCAGTACTGAGTGAGTGCAGCACTGTCAGAGGTTCAGTACTGAGGGAGTGCTGCACTGTCAGAGGGTCAGTACTGAGGGAGAGCTGCACTGTCAGTGGATCAGTGTGGAGGGAGTGCAGAATTGTCAGAGGGTCAGTACTGAGTGAGTGCTGCGCTGTCAGAGGGTCAGTACTGAGGAAGTGCCGCGCTGTCAGAGGGTCAGTAGTGAGGGATTGCTGCACTGTCAGAGGGTCAGTACTGAGGGAGTGCTGTACTGTCAGAGGGTCAGTACTGTGGGAGTGCTGCACTGTCAATGGGTCAGTACTGAGGAAGTGCTGTACTGTCAGAGTGTCAACACTGATGAAGTGCTACACTATCAATGGGTCAGTTCTGATGGAGAGCTGCACTGTCAGAGGTTTTGTCCTGAGATGGGGCCACACTATCAGAGAGTCAGTACAGGGTCACTTCCAGACTGTCAGAGGGTTTATACAGAGGGAGTGCATCACTATCAGAGGATCAGCGTGGTGGGAGTGCAGCATTGTCAGACGGTCAGTGTGGAGGGTGTGCAGAATTGTCAGAGGGTCAGTGTGGAGGGAGTGCAGCATTCTCAGAGGGTCAGTGTGGAGGGAATGCAGCATTGTCAGAGGGTCAGTGTGGAGGGAGTGCAGCATTGTCAGAGGGTCAGTGTGGAGGGAGAGCAACATTGTCAGAGGGTCAGTGTGGAGGGAGTGCAGCATTGTCGGAGGATCAGTGTGTAGGGAGGGCAGCATTGTCAGAAGGTCATTGTGGAGGGAGTGCAGCATTGTCAGAGGATCAGTGTGGAGGGAGTGCAGCATTGTCAGAGGGTCAGTGTGGAGGGAGTGCAGCATTGTCAGAGGGTCAGTGTGGAGGGAGTGCTGCATTGTTAGCGGGTCTGTATGGAGGGAGTGCAGCATTGTCAGAGAGTCAGGACGGGGGGATTGCTATGCAGTGAGAGAGTCAGCAATGATGAAGTGCACACTCTCTGCGGATGAGTGCTAATGGATGGCCATGCTGTCAGAGTGTTGCACGGCGAGAGGGTTACTACTGAGGGAGCGCTGCACAGTGAAAGGCTTAGAAGTGAGGGATCACCACAAACTGACGGGTTATTACTGAGGGATCACCGCGATGTGAGAGGGTCAGTACTGATGGAGCGCCACACTATGTGTCGGACAGTCAGTACTGAGTGATTGCTGCACTGTCAGATGGTCAGTACTGAGGGAGTGCTGCACTGTCAGAGGATCAGTTCTGAGGGAGTGCCGCACTGTCATAGGATCAGTGTGGTGGGAGTGCAGCATTGTCAGAGGATCAGAACTGAGGGAGTGCTGCACTGTCTGAGGGTCAGTACTGAGGGAGAGCTGCACTGTCAGAGGATCAGTGTGGAGGGAGTGCAGCATTGTCAGAGGATCAGTACTGAGGGAGTGCAGCACTGTCAGATGGTCAGTACTGAGGGAGTGCTGCACTGTCAGAGGGTCTGTATTGAGTGAATGCTGCACTGTAAGAGGTTCAGTACTGAGGGAGTGCTGCACTGTCAGAGGGTCTGTATTGAGTGAATGCTGCACTGTAAGAGGTTCAGTACTGAGGGAGTGCTGCACTGTCAGAGGGTCAGTACTGAGGGAGTGCCGCACTGTCAGACGGTCAGTTCTGAGGGAGCGCTGCACTGTCAGAGGTTCAGTACTGAGGGAGTGCTGCACTGTCAGAGGGTCTGTATTGAGGGAATGCTGCACGGTAAGTGGTTCAGTACTGAGGGAGTGCTGCACTGTCAGTGGGTCAGTAGTGAGGGAATGCTGCTCGGTCAGAGGGTCAGTACTGAGGGAATGCAGCACTGTCAGACGGTCAGTTCTGAGGAAGTGCTGCACTGTCAGAGGTTCAGTACTGAGGGATGCCGCGCTGTCATCCGGTCAGTACTGAGGGAGTGCTGCACTGTCAGAGGGTCTCTACTGAGGGAGTGCTGCGCTTTCAGAGGGTCAGCACTGAGGGATGCCGCGCTGTCATCCGGTCAGTACTGAGGGAGTGCTGCACTGTCAGAGGGTCAGTACTGAGGGAGTGCAGCATTGTCAGAGGGTCAGTACTGAGGGAGTGCTGTGCTGTCAGAGGGTCAGCACTGAGGGAGTGCCGCGCTGTCAGCCGGTCAGTACTGAGGGAGTGCTGCACTGTCAGATGGTCAGTACTGAGGGAGTGCTGCACTGTCAGAGGGTCAGTACTGAGGGAGTGCAGCACAGTCAGAGGGTCAGTGCTGAGAGAGTGCTGCACTGTCAAATGGTCACTGCTGAGGGATTGCAGCACTGTCAGAGGGTCAGTATTGAGGGAATGCTGCACTGTAAGAGGTTCAGTACGGAGGGAGTGCTGCACTATCAGAGGATCAGTGTGGAGGGAGTGCAGCATTGTCAGAGGGTCAGTACTGAGGGAGTGCTGTGATGTCAGAGGGTCAGCACTGAGGGAGTGCCGCGCTGTCACCGGTCAGTACTGAGGGGGTGCTGCACTTTCAGACGGTCAGTACTGAGGGAGTGCAGCACTGTCAGTTGGTCAGTACTGAGGGAGTGCTGCACTGTCAGAGGGTGAGTGCGGAGAGAGTGCTGCAGTGTCAAAGGGTCACTGCTGAGGGTGTGCAGCACTGTCAGAGGGTCAGTATTGAGGGAATGCTGCACTGTCAGTGGTCAGTACTGAGGGAATGCTGCACTGTCAGATGGTCAGTCCTGAGGGAGTGCTGCACTGTCAGAGGGTCAGTACTGAGGGAGTGCAGCACAGTCAGAGGGTCAGTACTGAGGGAGTACTGCACTGTCAGACGGTCAGTACTGAGGGAGAGCTGCACTGTCAGAGGGTCAGTACGGAGGGAGTGCTGCACTGTCAGAGGATCAGTTCTGAAGGAGGGCCGCATTGTCAGAGGGTCAGTACAGATGGAGTGCTGCACTGTCAGAGGGTCAGTACTGAGGGAGTGCTGCACTGTCAGAGGATCAGTGTGGAGGGAGTGCCGCGCTGTCACCGGTCAGTACTGAGGGGGTGCTGCACTTTCAGACGGTCAGTACTGAGGGAGTGCAGCACTGTCAGTTGGTCAGTACTGAGGGAGTGCTGCTCTGTCAGAGGGTGAGTGCTGAGAGAGTGCTGCAGTGTCAAAGGGTCACTGCTGAGGGTGTGCAGCACTGTCAGAGTGTCAGTATTGAGGGAATGCTGCACTGTCAGTGGTCAGTACTGAGGGAATGCTGCACTGTCAGATGGTCAGTCCTGAGGGAGTGCTGCACTGTCAGAGGGTCAGTACTGAGGGAGTGCAGCACAGTCAGAGGGTCAGTACTGAGGGAGTACTGCACTGTCAGACGGTCAGTACTGAGGGAGAGCTGCACTGTCAGAGGGTCAGTACTGAGGGAGAGCTGCACTGTCAGAGGATCAGTTCTGAAGGAGGGCCGCACTGTCAGAGGGTCAGTACAGATGGAGTGCTGCACTGTCAGAGGGTCAGTACTGAGGGAGTGCTGCACTGTCAGAGGATGAGTGTGGAGGGAGTGCAGCATTGTCAGAGGGTCAGTACTGAGGGAGTGCTGCGCTGTCAGAGGGTCAGTACTGAGGGAGTGGCGCGCAGTCTGAGGGTCAGTACAGAGAGAGTGCTACACTGTCAGAGGATCAGGACTGAGAAAGTGCTGCACTGTCTGAGGGTCAGTACTGAGGGAGAGCTGCACTGTCAGAGGATCAGTGTGGAGGGAGTGCAGCATTGTCGGAGGGTTAGTACTGAGGGAGTGCTGCGCTGTCAGAGGGTCAGCACTGAGGGAGTGCCGCGCTGTCAGCCGGTCAGTACTGAGGGAGTGCTGCACTGTCAGAGGGTCAGTACTGAGGGAGTGCAGCACTGTCAGATGGTCAGTACTGAGGGAGTGCAGCACAGTCAGAGGGTCAGTGCTGAGAGAGTGCTGCACTGTCAAATGGTCACTGCTGAGGGATTGCAGCACTGTCAGAGGGTCAGTACTGAGGGAATGCTGCACTGTCAGAGGATCAGTGTGGAGGGAGTGCAGCATTGTCAGTGGGTCAGTACTGAGGGAGTGCTGTGCTGTCAGAGGGTCAGCACTGAGGGAGTGCCGCGCTGTCACCGGTCAGTACTGAAGGGGTGCTGCACTTTCAGACGGTCAGTACTGAGGGAGTGCAGCACTGTCAGTTGGTCAGTACTGAGGGAGTGCTGCACTGTCAGAGGGTGAGTGCTGAGGGAATGCTGCACTGTCAGAGGGTCAGTACTGAGGGAATGCTGCACTGTCAGATGGTCAGTCCTGAGGGAGTGCTGCACTGTCAGAGGGTCAGTACTGAGGGAGTGCAGCACAGTCAGAGGGTCATTACTGAGGGAGTGCAGCACAGTCAGAGGGTCAGTACTGAGGGAGTACTGCACTGTCAGACGGTCAGTACTGAGGGAGAACTGCACTGTCAGAGGGTCAGTACTGAGGGAGTGCTGCACTGTCAGAGGATCAGTTCTGAAGGAGGGCCGCACTGTCAGAGGGTCAGTACAGATGGAGTGCTGCACTGTCAGAGGGTCAGTACTGAGGGAGTGCTGCACTGTCAGAGGATGAGTGTGGAGGGAGTGCCGCGCTGTCACCGGTCAGTACTGAGGGGGTGCTGCACTTTCAGACGGTCAGTACTGAGGGAGTGCAGCACTGTCAGTTGGTCAGTACTGAGGGAGTGCTGCTCTGTCAGTTGGTCAGTACTGAGGGAGTGCTGCACTGTCAGAGGGTCAGTACTGAGGGAGTGCAGCACAGTCAGAGGGTCAGTACTGAGGGAATGCTGCACTGTCAGTGGTCAGTACTGAGGGAATGCTGCACTGTCAGATGGTCAGTCCTGAGGGAGTGCTGCACTGTCAGAGGGTCAGTACTGAGGGAGTGCAGCACAGTCAGAGGGTCAGTACTGAGGGAGTACTGCACTGTCAGATGGTCAGTACTGAGGGAGAGCTGCACTGTCAGAGGGTCAGTACTGAGGGAGTGTTGCACTGTCAGAGGATCAGTTCTGAAGGAGGGCCGCACTGTCAGAGGGTCAGTACAGATGGAGTGCTGCACTGTCAGAGGGTCAGCACTGAGGGTGTGCTGCACTGTCAGAGGATGAGTGTGGAGGGAGTGCAGCATTGTCAGAGGGTCAGTACTGAGGGAGTGCTGCGCTGTCAGAGGGTCAGTACTGAGGGAGTGGCGCGCAGTCTGAGGGTCAGTACAGAGAGAGTGCTGCACTGTCAGAGGATCAGGACTGAGGGAGTGCTGCACTGTCTGAGGGTCAGTACTGAGGGAGAGCTGCACTGTCAGAGGATCAGTGTGGAGGGAGTGCAGCATTGTCGGAGGGTTAGTACTGAGGGAGTGCTGCGCTGTCAGAGGGTCAGCACTGAGGGAGTGCCGCGCTGTCAGCCGGTCAGTACTGAGGGAGTGCTGCACTGTCAGAGGGTCAGTACTGAGGGAGTGCAGCACTGTCAGATGGTCAGTACTGAGGGAGTGCTGCACTGTCAGAGGGTCAGTACTGAGGGAGTGCAGCACAGTCAGAGGGTCAGTGCTTAGAGAGTGCTGCACTGTCAAATGGTCACTGCTGAGGGATTGCAGCACTGTCAGAGGGTCAGTATTGAGGGAATGCTGCACGGTAAGAGGTTCAGTACTGAGGGAGAGCTGCACTGTCAGAGGATCAGTGTGGAGGGTGTGCAGCATTGTCAGAGGGTCAGTACTGAGGGAGTGCTGCACTGTCAGAGGGTCAGTATTGAGGGAATGCTGCACTGTCAGAGGGTCAGTCCTGAGGGAGTGCTGCACTGTCAGAGGGTCAGTACTGAGGAAGTGCAGCACAGTCAGAGGGTCAGTACTGAGGGATAGCTGCACTTTCAGATGGTCAATACTGAGGGAGTGCTGCACTGTCAGAGGATCATTTCTGAGGGAGTGCCGCACTGTCATAGGATCAGTGTGGTGGGAGTGCAGCATTGTCGGAGGGTCAGTACTGAGGGAATGCTGCGCTGTCAGAGGGTCAGCACTGAGGGAGTGCTGCACTGTCAGAGGATCAGTGTGGAGGGAGTGCAGCATTATGAGAGAATCAGCACTGAGGGAGAGCTGCACTGTCAGAGGATCAGTGTGGAGGGACTGCAGCATTGTCAGAGGATCAGTACTGAGGGAGTGCAGCACTGTCAGATGGTCAGTACTGAGGGAGTGTTGCACTGTCAGAGGGTCAGTACTGAGGGAATGCTGCACTGTCAGACGGTCAGTTCTGAGGGAGCGCTGCACTGTAAGAGGTTCAGTACTGAGGGAGTGCTGCACTGTCTGAGGGTCAGTACTGAGTGAGAGCTGCACTGTCAGAGGATCAGTGTGGAGGGAGTGCAGCATTGTCGGAGGGTCAGTACTGAGGGAGTGCTGCGCTGTCAGATGGTCAGCACTGAGGGAGTGCTGCACTGTCAGAGGGTCTGTATTGAGGGAATGCTGAACGGGAAGTGGTTCAGTACTGAGGGAGTGCTGCACTGTCAGAGGGTCAGTACTGAGGGAGTGCTGCGCTGTCAGACGGTCAGTTCTGAGGCAGTGCTGCACTGTCAGAGGTTCAGTACTGAGGGAGTGCTGCACTGTCTGAGGGTCAGTACTGAGGGAGTGTTGCACTGTCAGAGGGTCTCTACTGAGAGAGTGCTGCGCTGTCAGAGGGTCAGCACTGAAGGATGCCGCGCTGTCATCCGGTCAGTACTGAGGGAGTGCTGCACTGTCAGAGTGTCAGTACTGAGGGAGTGCAGCATTGTCAGAGGGTCAGTACTGAGGGAGTGCTGTGCTGTCAGAGGGTCAGCACTGAGGGAGTGCAACACTGTCAGATGGTCAGTACTGAGGGAGTGCTGCACTGTCAGAGGGTCAGTACTGAGGGAGTGCAGCACAGTCAGAGGGTCAGTGCTGAGAGAGTGCTGCACTGTCAAATGGTCACTGCTGAGGGATTGCAGCACTGTCAGAGTGTCAGTATTGAGGGAATGCTGCACTGTAAGAGGTTCAGTACTGAGGGAGTGCTGCACTGTCAGAGGATCAGTGTGGAGGGAGTGCAGCATTGTCAGAGGGTCAGTACTGAGGGAGTGCTGTGCTGTCAGAGGGTCAGCACTGAGGGAGTGCCGCGCTGTCACCGGTCAGTACTGAGGGGGTGCTGCACTTTCAGACGGTCAGTACTGAGGGAGTGCAGCACTGTCAGTTGGTCAGTACTGAGGGAGTGCTGCACTGTCAGAGGGTGAGTGCTGAGAGTGTGCTGCAGTGTCAAAAGGTCACTGCTGAGGGTGTGCAGCACTGTCAGAGTGTCAGTATTGAGGGAATGCTGCACTGTCAGTGGTCAGTACTGAGGGAATGCTGCACTGTCAGATGGTCAGTCCTGAGGGAGTGCTGCACTGTCAGAGGGTCAGTACTGAGGGAGTGCAGCACAGTCAGAGGGTCAGTACTGAGGGAGTACTGCACTGTCAGACGGCCAGCACTGAAGGAGAGCTGCACTGTCAGAGGGTCAGTACTGAGGGAGAGCTGCACTGTCAGAGGGTCAGTTCTGAGGGAGGGCCGCACTGTCAGAGGATGAGTGTGGAGGGAGTGCAGCATTGTCAGAGGGTCAGTACTGAGGGAGTGCTGCGCTGTCAGTGGGTCAGTACTGAGGGAGTGCCGCGCAGTCTGAGGGTCAGTACAGAGAGAGTGCTACACTGTCAGAGGATCAGTACTGAGGGAGTGCTGCACTGTCTGAGGGTCAGTACTGAGGGAGAGCTGCACTGTCAGAGGATCAGTGTGGAGGGATTGCAGCATTGTCGGAGGGTCAGTACTGAGGGAGTGCTGCGCTGTCAGAGGGTCAGCACTGAGGGAGTGCCGCGCTGTCAGCCGGTCAGTACTGAGGGAGTGCTGTACTGTCAGAGGGTCAGTACTGAGGGAGTGCAGCGTGTCAGATGGTCAGTACTGAGGGTGAGCTACACTGTCAGAGGGTCAGTACTGAGGGAGTGCAGCACAGTCAGAGGGTCAGTGCTGAGAGAGTGCTGCACTGTCAAAGGGTCACTGCTGAGGAATTGCAGCACTGTCAGGGGGTCAGTACTGAGGGAATGCTGCACTGTCAGAGGGTCAATACTGTGGGAATGCTGCACTGTCAGATGGTCAGTCCTGAGGGAGTGCTGCACTGTCAGAGGGTCAGTACTGAGGGAGTGCAGCACAGTCAGAGGGTCAGTACTGAGGGAGTACTGCACTGTCAGAGGGTCAGTACTGAGGGAGAGCTGCACTTTCAGATAGTCAATACTGAGGGAGTGCTGCACTGTCAGACGATCAGTTCTGAGGGAGTGCCGCACTGTCATAGGATCAGTGTGGTGGGAGTGCAGCATTGTCGGAGGGTCAGTACTGAGGGACTGCTGCGCTGTCAGAGGGTCAGCACTGAGGAAGAGCTGCCCTGTCAGAGGATCAGTGTGGAGGGAGTGCAGCATTGTCAGAGGATCAGTACTGAGGGAGTGCAGCACTGTCAGATGGTCAGTACTGAGGGAGTGCTGCACTGTCAGAGGGTCTGTATTGAGGGAATGCTGCACTGTAAGAGGTTCAGTACTGAGGGAATGCTGCACTGTCAGAGGGTCAGTACTGAGGGAGTGCAGCACAGTCAGAGGGTCAGTGCTGAGAGAGTGCTGCACTGTCAAAGGGTCACTGCTGAGGAATTGCAGCACTGTCAGGGGGTCAGTACTGAGGGAATGCTGCACTGTCAGAGGGTCAATACTGAGGGAGTGCTGCACTGTCAGATGGTCAGTGTGGAGGGAGTGCAGCATTGTCAGAGGGTCAGTACTGAGGGAGTTCTGTGCGGTCAGAGGGTCAGCACTGAGGGAGTGCCGCGCTGTCAGCCGGTCAGTACTGAGGGGGTGCTGCACTCTCAGAGCGTCAGTACTGAGGGAGTGCAGCAGTGTCAGATGGTCAGTACTGAGGGAGTGCTGCACTGTCAGAGGGTGAGTTCTGAGAGATTGCTGCAGTGTCATAGGGTCACTGCTGAGGGTGTGCTACCCTGTCAGAGGGTCAGTATTTAGGAAATGCTGCACTCTCAGTGGGTCAGTACTGAGGGAATGCTGCACTGTCAGATGGTCAGTCCTGAGGGAGTGCTGCACTGTCAGAGGGTCAGTACTGAGGGAGTGCAGCACAGTCAGAGGGTCAGTACTTAGGGAGTACTGCACTGTCACAGGGTCAGTACTGAGGGAGAGCTGCACTGTCAGAGGATCAGTTCTGAGGGAGTGCCGCACTGTCAGAGGGTCAGTACAGATGGAGTGCTGCACTGTCAGAGGGTCAGTACTGAGGGACTGCTGCACTGTCAGAGGATGTGTGGAGGGAGTGCAGCATTGTCAGCCGGTCTGTGCTGAGAGAGTGCTGCACTGTCCAAAGGTCACTGCTGAGGGATTGCAGCACTGTCAGAGGGTCAGTATTGAGGGAATGCTGCACTGCCAGATGGTCAATACTGTGGGAATGCTGCACTGTCAGATGGTCAGTCCTGAGGGAGTTCTGCACTGTCAGAGGGTCAGTACTGAGGGAGTGCAGCACAGTCAGAGGGTCAGTACTGAGGGAGTACTGCACTGTCAGAGTATCAGTACAGAGGGAGTGCTGCACTGTCTGAGGGTCAGTACTGAGGGAGAGCTGCACTGTCAGAGGATCAGTGTGGAGGGAGTGCAGCATTGTCAGAGGGTCAGTACTGGGGGAGTGCAGCACTGTCAGATGGTCAGCACTGAGAGAGTGCTGCAGTGTCAAAGGGTCACTGCTGAGGGTGTGCAGCACTGTCAGAGGGTCAGTATTGAGGGAATGCTGCACTGTAAGAGGTTCAGTACTGAGGGAGTGCAGCATTATCGGAGGGTCAGTACTGAGGGAGTGCTGCACTGTCAGACGGTCAGTTCTGAGGGAGTGCTGCACAGTCAGAGGTTCAGTACTGAGGGAGTGCAGCACAGTCAGAGGGTCAGTGCTGAGAGAGTGCTGCACTGTCAAAGGGTCACTGCTGAGGGATTGCAGCACTGTCAGATGGTCAATACTGGGGGAATTGTGCACTGTCAGATGGTCAGTCCTGAGGGAGTGCTGCACTGTCAGATGGTCAGTACTGAGGGAGTGCAGCACATTCAGAGGGTCAGTACTGAGGGAGTACTGCACTGTCAGATGGTCAGTACTGAGGGAGTGCTGCACTGTCAGAGGATCAGAGTGGACGGACTGCAGCATTGTCAGAGAGTCAGTACTGAGGGATTGTTGCGCTGTCAGATGGTCAGTCCTGAGGGAGGGCTGCACTGTCAGAGGGTCACTGCTGAGGGATTGCCGCACTGTCAGAGGGTCAGTATTGAGGGAATGCTGCACTGTAAGAGGTTCAGTACTGAGGGAGTGCTGCACTGTCAGAGGATCAGTGTGGAGGGAGTGCAGCATTGTCAGATGGTCAGTACTGAGGGAGTGCTGTGCTGTCAGAGGGTTAGCACTGAGGGAGTGCCGCGCTGTCAGCCGGTCATTACTGTGGGGTTGCTGAACTGTCAGACGGTCAGTACTGAGGGAGTGCAGCACTGTCATATGGTCAGTACTGAGGGAGTTCTGCACTGTCAGAGGGTGAGTGCTGAGAGAGTGCTGCAGTGTCAAAGGGTCACTGCTGAGGGTTTGCAGCACTGTCAGAGGGTCAGTGTTGAGGGAATGCTGCACTGTCAGTGGGTCAGTACTGAGGGAATGCTGCACTGTCAGATGGTCAGTCCTGAGGGAGTGCTGCACTGTCAGAGGGTCAGTACTGAGGGAGTGCAGCCCAGTCAGAGGGTCAGTACTGAGGGAGTACTGCACTGTCAGAGGGTCAGTACTGAGGGAGAGCTGCACTGTCAGAGGATCAGTTCTGAGGGAGTGCTGCACTGTCAGAGGGTGAGTACTGAGGGAGTGCTGCACTGTCAGAGGATCAGTGTGGAGGGAGTGCAGCATTGACAGAGGGTCAGTACTGATGGAGAGCTGCGCTGTCAGAGGGTCAGTACTGAGGGAGTGCTGCGCTGTCAGAGGGTCAGTACTGAGGGATTGCCGCGCAGTCTGAGGGTCAGTACAGAGAGTGCTACACTGTCAGAGGATCAGTAGAGAGGGAGTGCTGCACTGTCTGATGGTCAGTACTGAGGGAGAGCTGCACTGTCAGAGGATCAGTGTGGAGGGACTGCAGCATTTTCAGAGGGTCATTTCTGAGGGAGTGCAGCACTATCAGAGGGTCAGTACTGAGGGAATGCAGCACTGTCAGATGATCAGTATTGAGGGACAGCTGCACTGTCTGAGGATCAGTGTGGTGGGAGTGCAGCATTGTCGGTCGGTCAGTACTGAGGGACTGCTGCGCTGTCAAAGGGTCAGCACTGAGGGAGTGCTGCACTGTCAGAGGATCAGTGTGGAGGGAGTGCAGCACTGTCAGAGGATCAGAACTGAGGGAGTGCTGCACTGTCTGAGTGTCAGTACTGAGGGAGAGCTGCACTGTCAGATGGTCAATACTGGGGGAATTGTGCACTGTCAGATGGTCAGTCCTGAGGGAGTGCTGCACTGTCAGATGGTCAGTACTGAGGGAGTGCAGCACATTCAGAGGGTCAGTACTGTGGGAGTGCTGCACTGTCACAGGGTCAGTACTGAGGGAGTGCAGCACTGTCAGATGGTCAGTCCTGAGTGACGGCTGCACTGTCAGAGGGTCAGTACTGAGGGAGTGCAGCACATCAGAGGGTCAGTGCTGAGAGAGTGCTGCACTGTCAAAGGGTCACTGCTGAGGGATTGCAGCACTGTCAGAGGGTCAGTATTGAGGGAATGCTGCACTGTAAGAGGTTCAGTACGGAGGGAGTGCTGCACTGTCAGAGGATCAGTGTGGAGGGAGTGCAGCATTGTCAGAGGGTCAGTACTGAGGGAGAGCTGTGCTGCCAGAGGGTCAGCACTGAGGGAGTGCCGCGCTGTCAGCCGGTCATTACTGTGGGGTTGCTGCACTGTCAGACGGTCAGTACTGAGGGAGTGCAGCACTGTCAGATGGTCAGTACTGAGGGAGTGCTGCACTGTCAGAGGGTGAGTGCTGAGAGAGTGCTGCAGTGTCAAAGGGTCACTGCTGAGGGTGTGCAGCACTGTCAGAGGGTCAGTATTGAGGGAATGCTGCACTGTCAGTGGGTCAGTCCTGAGGGAGTGCTGCACAGTCAGAGGGTCAGTACTGAGGGAGTACTGCACTGTCAGAGGGTCAGTACTGAGGGAGAGCTGCACTGTCAGATGGTCAGTACTGAGGGAGTGCTGCACTGTCAGAGGATCAGTTCTGAGGGAGCGCCGCACTGTCAGAGGGTCAGTACAGATGGAGTGCTGCACTGTCAGAGGGTCAGTACTGAGGGAGTGCTGCACTGTCAGAGGATCAGTGTGGAGGGAGTGCAGCATTGTCAGAGGGTCGGTACTGATGGAGAGCTGCGCTGTCAGAGGGTCAGCACTGAGGGAGTGCTGCGCTGTCAGAGGGTCAGTACTAAGGGACAGCTGCACTGTCTGAGGATCAGTGTGGTGGGAGTGCAGCATTGTCGGTGGGTCAGTACTGAGGGACTGCTGCGCTGTCAAATGGTCAGCACTGAGGGAGTGCCGGGCTGTCAGAGGATCAGTGTGGAGGGAGTGCAGCACTGCCAGAGGATCAGAACTGAGGGAGTGCTGCACTGTCTGAGGGTCAGTACTGAGGGAGAGCTGCACTGTCAGAGGATCAGTGTGGAGGGCGTGCAGCATTGTCAGATGGTAAGTACTGAGGGAGTGCTGCACTGTCAGAGGGTCTGTATTGAGGGAGTGCTGCACTGTAAGAGGTTCAGTACTGAGGGAGTGCAGCACTGTCTGAGGGTCAGTACTGAGGGAGAAATGCACTGTCGGAGGATCAGTGTGGAGGGATTGCAGCATTGTCAGAGGGTCAGTACTGAGGGAGTGCAGCACTGTCAGATGGTCAGCACTCAGGGAGTGCTGCACTGTCACAGGGTCTGTATTGAGGGAATGCTGCACGCTAAGTGGTTCAGTTCTGAGGGAGTGCTGCACTGTCTGAGGGTCAGTACTGAGGGAGAGCAGCACTGTAGAGGGTCTGTACTGAGGGAGTGCTGCGCTGTCAGAGGGTCAGCACTGAGGGATGCCGCGCTGTCTTCCGGTCAGTACTGAGGGAGTGCTGCACTGTCACAGGGTCAGTACTGAGGGAGTGCAGCACTGTCAGATGGTCAGTCCTGAGTGACGGCTGCACTGTCAGAGGGTCAGTACTGAGGGAGTGCAGCACAGTCAGAGGGTCAGTGCTGAGAGAGTGCTGCACTGTCAAAGGGTCACTGCTGAGGGATTGCAGCACTGTCAGAGGGTCAGTATTGAGGGAATGCTGCACTGTAAGAGGTTCAGTACGGAGGGAGTGCTGTACTGTCAGAGGATCAGTGTGGAGGGAGTGCAGCATTGTCAGAGGGTCAGTACTGAGGCAGAGCTGTGCTGTCAGAGGGTCAGCACTGAGGGAGCGCTGCACTGTCAGAGGTTCAGTACTGAGGGAGTGCTGCACTGTCTGAGGGTCAGTACTGAGTAAGAGCTGCACTGTCGGAGGATCAGTGTGGAGGGCTTGCAGCATTGTCAGAGGGTCAGTACTGAGGGAGTGCAGCACTGTCAGATGGTCAGCACTGAGGGAGTGCTGCACTGTCAGAGGGTCTGTATTGAGGGAATGCTGCACGGTAAGCGGTTCAGTACTGAGGGAGTGCTGCACTGTCAGAGGGCCAGTGCTGAGGGAATGCTGCGCTGTCAGACGGTCAGTTCTGAGGGAGTGCTGCACTGTCAGAGGTTCAGTACTGAGGGAGTGCTGCACTGTCTGAGGGTCAGTACTGAGGGAGTGTTGCACTGTCAGAGGGTCTGTACTGAGGGAGTGCTGCGCTGTCAGAGGGTCAGCACTGAGGGATGCCGCGCTGTCTTCCGGTCAGTACTGTGGGAGTGCTGCACTGTCACAGGGTCAGTACTGAGGGAGTGCAGCACTGTCAGATGGTCAGTCCTGAGTGACGGCTGCACTGTCAGAGGGTCAGTACTGAGGGAGTGCAGCACAGTCAGAGGGTCAGTGCTGAGGGATTGCAGCACTGTCAGAGGGTCAGTATTGAGGGAATGCTGCACTGTAAGAGGTTCAGTACGGAGGGAGTGCTGCACTATCAGAGGATCAGTGTGGAGGGAGTGCAGCATTGTCAGAGGGTCAGTACTGAGGGAGAGCTGTGCTGTCAGAGGGTCAGCACTGAGGGAGTGCCGCGCTGTCAGCCGGTCATTACTGTGGGGTTGCTGCACTGTCAGACGGTCAGTACTGAGGGAGTGCAGCACTGTCAGATGGTCAGTACTGAGGGAGTTCTGCATGTCAAAGGGTCACTGCTGAGGGTGTGCAGCACTGTCAGAGGGTCAGTATTGAGGGAATGCTGCACTGTCAGTGGGTCAGTCCTGAGGGAGTACTGCACTGTCAGAGGGTCAGTACTGAGGGAGTGCAGCACAGTCAGAGGGTCAGTACTGAGGGAGTACTGCACTGTCAGATGGTCAGTACTGAGGGAGTGCTGCACTGTCAGAGGATCAGTTCTGAGGGAGCGCCGCACTGTCAGAGGGTCAGTACAGATGGAGTGCTGCACTGTCAGAGGGTCAGTACTGAGGGAGTGCTGCACTGTCAGAGGATCAGTGTGGAGGGAGTGCAACATTGTCAGAGGGTCAGTACTGCTGGAGACCTGCGCTGTCAGAGGGTCAGTACTGAGGGAGTGCTGCGCTGTCAGAGGGTCAGTACTAAGGGATTGCCGCGCAGTCTGAATGTCAGCACAGAGAGTGCTACACTGTCAGAGGATCAGTAGGGAGGGAGTGCTGCACTGTCTGATGGTCAGTACTGAGGGAGAGCTGCACTGTCAGAGGATCAGTGTGGAGGGAGCGCAGCATTGTCAGAGGGTCAGTACTGAGGGAGTGCAGCACTATCAGAGGGTCAGTACTGAGGGAATGCAGCACTGTCAGATGGTCAGTACTGAGGGACAGCTGCACTGTCTGAGGATCAGTGTGGTGGGAGTGCAGCATTGTCGGTGGGTCAGTACTGAGGGACTGCTGCGCTGTCAAAGGGTCAGCACTGAGGGAGTGCTGCACTGTCAGAGGATCAGTGTGGAGGGAGTGCAGCACTGCCAGAGGATCAGAACTGAGGGAGTGCTGCACTGTCTGAGGGTCAGTACTGAGGGAGAGCTGCACTGTCAGAGGATCAGTGTGGAGGGCGTGCAGCATTGTCAGATGATCAGTACTGAGGGAGTGCAGCACTGTCAGATGGTAAGTACTGAGGGAGTGCTGCACTGTCAAAGGGTCTGTATTGAGTGAGTGCTGCACTGTAAGAGGGTCAGTACTGAGGGAATGCTGCACTGTCAGACGGTCAGTTCTGAGGGAGTGCTGCACTGTCAGAGGGTCAGTGCTGAGGGAATGCTGCGCTGTCAGACGGTCAGTTCTGAGGGAGTGCTGCACTGTCAGAGGTTCAGTGCTGAGTGAGTGCTGCACTGTCAGAGGGTCAGTATTGAGGGAATGCTGCACTGTCAGAGGGTCAATACTGAGGGAGTGCCGCGCTGTCAGCCGGTCAGTACTGAGGGGGTGCTGCACTGTCAGAGGGTCAGTACTGAGGGAGTGCTGCGCTTTCAGATGGTCAGTACTGAGGGAGTGCTGCACTGTCAGAGGGTGAGTGCTGAGAGAGTGCTGCAGTGTCAAAAGGTCACTGCTGAGGGTGTGCAGCACTGTCAGAGGGTCAGTATTGAGGGAATGCTGCACTCTCAGTGGGTCAGTACTGAGGGAATGCTGCACTGTCAGATGGTAAGTCCTGAGGGAGTGCTGCACTGTCAGAGGGTCAGTACTGAGGGAATGCTGCACTGTCAGATGGTCAGTACTGAGGGAGTGCTGCACTGTCAGAGGGTCAGTTCTGAGGGAGTGCCGCACTGTCAGATGGTCAGTACTGAGGGAGTGCTGCACTGTCAGAGGGTCAGTTCTGAGGGAGTGCTGCACTGTCAGAGGGTCAGTTCTGAGGGAGTGCCGCACTGTCAGAGAGTCAGTACAGATGGAGTGCTGCACTGTCAGAGGGTCAGTACTGAGGGAGTGCTGCACTGTCAGATGGTCAGTCCTGAGGGAGGGCTGCACTGTCAGATGGTCAGTACTGAGGGAGTGCTGCACTGTCAGAGGGTCAGTTCTGAGGGAGTGCCGCACTGTCAGAGAGTCAGTACAGATGGAGTGCTGCACTGTCAGAGGGTCAGTACTGAGGGAGAGCTGCACTGTCAGAGGATCAGTTCTGAGGGAGTGCCGCACTGTCAGAGAGTCAGTACAGATGGAGTGCTGCACTGTCAGAGGGTCAGTACTGAGGGAGTGCTGCACTGTCAGATGGTCAGTCCTGAGGGAGGGCTGCACTGTCAGAGGGTCAGTACTGAGGGAGTGCAGCACAGTCAGAGGGTCAGTGCTGAGAGAGTGCTGCACTGTCAAAGGGTCACTGCTGAGTGATTGCACCACTGTCAGAGGGTCAGTATTGAGGGAATGCTGCACTGTAAGAGGTTCAGTACTGAAGGAATGCTGCACTGTCAGATGGTCAGTCCTGAGGGAGTGCTGCACTGTCAGATGGTCAGCACTGAGGTTGTGCTGCACTGTCAGAGGGCCTGTATTGAGGGAATGATGCACGGTATGTGGTTCAGTACTGAGGGAGTGCTGCACTGTCAGAGGGTCAGTACTGAGGGAATGGTGCGCTGTCAGACGGTAAGTTCTGAGGGAGTGCTGCACTGTCAGAAGTTCAGTACTGAGGGAGTGCTGCACGGTCTGAGGGTCAGTAGTGAGGGAGTGTTGCACTGTCAGATGGTCTGTACTGAGGGAATGCTGCGCTCTCAGAGGGTCAGCACTGAGGGAGTGCCGCGCTGTCAGCCGGTCAGTACTGAGGGAGTGCTGCACTGTCAGAGGGTCAGTACTGAGGGAGTGCCGCACTGTCAGATGGTCAGTACTGAGGGAGTGCTGCACTGTCAGAGGGTCAGTACTGAGGGAGTGCAGCACAGTCAGAGGGTCAGTGCTGAGAGAGTGCTGCACTGTCAAAGGGTCACTGCTGAGGGATTGCAGCACTGTCAGAGGGTCAGTATTGAGGGAATGCTGCACTGTAAGAGGTTCAGTACGGAGGGAGTGCTGCACTGTCAGAGGATCAGTGTGGAGGGAGTGCAGCATTGTCAGAGGGTCAGTACTGAGGGAGTGCTGCACTGTCAGAGGGTCAGTACTGAGGGAGTGCCGCACTGTCAGATGGTCAGTACTGAGGGAGTGCTGCACTGTCAGAGGGTCAGTACTGAGGGAGTGCAGCACAGTCAGAGGGTCATTGCTGAGAGAGTGCTGCACTGTCAAAGGGTCACTGCTGAGGGATTGCAGCACTGTCAGAGGGTCAGTATTGAGGGTGTGCAGCACTGTCAGAGGGTCAGTATTGAGGGAATGCTGCACTGTCAGTGGGTCAGTCCTGAGGGAGTGCTGCACTGTCAGAGGGTCAGTACTGAGGGAGTGCAGCACAGTCAGAGGGTCAGTACTGAGGGAGTACTGCACTGTCAGAGGGTCAGTACTGAGGGAGAGCTGCACTGTCAGATGGTCAGTAATGAGGGAGTGCTGCACTGTCAGAGGATCAGTTCTGAGGGAGCGCCGCACTGTCAGAGGGTCAGTACA
Organism: Hemiscyllium ocellatum; assembly: GCF_020745735.1. Taxonomy (NCBI): domain Eukaryota; kingdom Metazoa; phylum Chordata; class Chondrichthyes; order Orectolobiformes; family Hemiscylliidae; genus Hemiscyllium; species Hemiscyllium ocellatum. The sequence goes on along the minus strand of NW_026869203.1, from coordinate 59,715 downwards.
GATGTAGTGCTGCACTATCAGAGGTTGAGTACTGAGGGAGTGCAGCACTGTCAGAGGATCAGTGTGGAGGGAGTGCAGCATTGTCAGAGGGTCAGTACTGATGGAGAGCTGCGCTGTCAGAGGGTCAGTACTGAGGGAGTGCTGCGCTGTCACAGGTTCAGTACTGAGGGATTGCCACGCAGTCTGAGGGTCAGTACAGAGAGTGCTACACTGTCAGAGGATCAGTAGAGAGCGAGTGCTGCACTGTCTGAGGGTCAGTACTGAGGGAGAGCTGCACTCTCAGAGGTTCAGTGTGGTGGGAGTGCAGCATTGTCAGTGGGTCAGTACTGAGGGAGTGCTGCACTGTCAGAGGGTCAGTACTGAGGGAATGCAGCACAGTCAGATGGTCAGTACTGAGGGAGTGCTGCACTGTCTGAGGCTCAGTGCTGAGGGACAGCTGCACTGTCTGAGGATCAGTGTGGTGGGAGTGCAGCATTCTCGTAGGGTCAGTACTGAGGGACTGCTGCGCTGTCAGAGGTTCAGCACTGAGGGACTGCTGCGCTGTCAGAGGGTCAGCACTGAGGGAGTGCCGGGCTGTCAGCCGGTCAGTACTGAGGGAGTGCTGCATTGTCAGAGGGATAGTACTGAGGGACTGCAGCACTGTCAGATGGTCAGTGCTGAGGGAGTGCTGCACTGTCAGAGGGTCCGTACTGAGGGAGTGCAGCACAGTCAGAGAGTCAGTGCTGAGGGAGTGCTGCACTGTCAGAGGGTCACTGCTGAGGGATTGCAGCACTGTCAGAGGGTCAGTATTGAGGGAATGCTGCACTGTCAGAGGGTCAATACTGAGGGAATGCTGCACTGTCAGATAGTCAGTCCTGAGGGAGTGCTGCACTGTCAGAGGGTCAGTACTGAGGGAGTGCAGCACAGTCAGAGGGTCAGTACTGAGGGAGTACTGCACTGTCAGAGGGTCAGTACAGATGGAGTGCTGCACTGTCAGAGGATCAGAACTGAGGGAGTGCTGCACTGTCTGAGGGTCAGTACTGAGGGAGAGCTGCACTGTCAGAGGATCAGTGTGGAGGGAGTGCAGCATTGTCAGAGGGTCAGTACTGAGGGAGTGCAGCACTGTCAGAGGGTCTGTATTGAGTGAATGCTGCAAGGTAAGAGGTTCAGTACTGAGGGAGTGTTGCACTGTCAGAGGGTCAGTACTGAGGGAATGCTGCACTGTCAGACGGTCAGTTCTGAGGGAACGCTGCACTGTCAGAGGTTCAGTACTGAGGGAGTGCTGCACTGTCTGATGGTCAGTACTGAGTAAGAGCTGCACTGTCGGAGGATCAGTGTGGAGGGAGTGCAGCATTGTCAGATGGTCAGCAGTGAGGGTGTGCCGCACTGTCAGCCGGTCAGTACTGAGGGAGTGCTGCACTGTCAGAGGGTCAGTACTGAGGGAGTGCAGCGCTGTCAGATGGTCAGTACTGAGGGAGTGCTGCACTGTCAGAGGGTCAGTACTGAGGGAGTGCAGCACTGTCAGAGGGTCAGTCCTGAGGGAGTGCTGCACTGTCAAAGGGTCACTGCTGAGGGATTGCAGCACTGTCAGAGTGTCAGTATTGAGGGAATGTGCACTGTCAGAGGGTCAATACTGTGGGAATGCTGCACTGTCAGATGGTCAGTCCTGAGGGAGTGCTGCACTGTCAGAGGGTCAGTACTGAGGGAGTGCTGCACTGTCAGAGGATCAGTGTGGAGGGAGTGCAGCATTGTCAGAGGGTCGGTACTGATGGAGAGCTGCGCTGTCAGAGGGTCAGCACTGAGGGAGTGCTGCGCTGTCAGAGGGTCAGTACTAAGGGACAGCTGCACTGTCTGAGGATCAGTGTGGTGGGAGTGCAGCATTGTCGGTGGGTCAGTACTGAGGGACTGCTGCGCTGTCAAATGGTCAGCACTGAGGGAGTGCCGGGCTGTCAGAGGATCAGTGTGGAGGGAGTGCAGCACTGCCAGAGGATCAGAACTGAGGGAGTGCTGCACTGTCTGAGGGTCAGTACTGAGGGAGAGCTGCACTGTCAGAGGATCAGTGTGGAGGGCGTGCAGCATTGTCAGATGGTAAGTACTGAGGGAGTGCTGCACTGTCAGAGGGTCTGTATTGAGGGAGTGCTGCACTGTAAGAGGTTCAGTACTGAGGGAGTGCAGCACTGTCTGAGGGTCAGTACTGAGGGAGAAATGCACTGTCGGAGGATCAGTGTGGAGGGATTGCAGCATTGTCAGAGGGTCAGTACTGAGGGAGTGCAGCACTGTCAGATGGTCAGCACTCAGGGAGTGCTGCACTGTCACAGGGGCTGTATTGAGGGAATGCTGCACGCTAAGTGGTTCAGTTCTGAGGGAGTGCTGCACTGTCTGAGGGTCAGTACTGAGGGAGAGCAGCACTGTCAGAGGGTCTGTACTGAGGGAGTGCTGCGCTGTCAGAGGGTCAGCACTGAGGGATGCCGCGCTGTCTTCCGGTCAGTACTGAGGGAGTGCTGCACTGTCACAGGGTCAGTACTGAGGGAGTGCAGCACTGTCAGATGGTCAGTCCTGAGTGACGGCTGCACTGTCAGAGGGTCAGTACTGAGGGAGTGCAGCACAGTCAGAGGGTCAGTGCTGAGAGAGTGCTGCACTGTCAAAGGGTCACTGCTGAGGGATTGCAGCACTGTCAGAGGGTCAGTATTGAGGGAATGCTGCACTGTAAGAGGTTCAGTACGGAGGGAGTGCTGTACTGTCAGAGGATCAGTGTGGAGGGAGTGCAGCATTGTCAGAGGGTCAGTACTGAGGCAGAGCTGTGCTGTCAGAGGGTCAGCACTGAGGGAGCGCTGCACTGTCAGAGGTTCAGTACTGAGGGAGTGCTGCACTGTCTGAGGGTCAGTACTGAGTAAGAGCTGCACTGTCGGAGGATCAGTGTGGAGGGCTTGCAGCATTGTCAGAGGGTCAGTACTGAGGGAGTGCAGCACTGTCAGATGGTCAGCACTGAGGGAGTGCTGCACTGTCAGAGGGTCTGTATTGAGGGAATGCTGCACGGTAAGCTGTTCAGTACTGAGGGAGTGCTGCACTGTCAGAGGGCCAGTGCTGAGGGAATGCTGCGCTGTCAGACGGTCAGTTCTGAGGGAGTGCTGCACTGTCAGAGGTTCAGTACTGAGGGAGTGCTGCACTGTCTGAGGGTCAGTACTGAGGGAGTGTTGCACTGTCAGAGGGTCTGTACTGAGGGAGTGCTGCGCTGTCAGAGGGTCAGCACTGAGGGATGCCGCGCTGTCTTCCGGTCAGTACTGTGGGAGTGCTGCACTGTCACAGGGTCAGTACTGAGGGAGTGCAGAACTGTCAGATGGTCAGTCCTGAGTGACGGCTGCACTGTCAGAGGGTCAGTACTGAGGGAGTGCAGCACAGTCAGAGGGTCAGTGCTGAGGGATTGCAGCACTGTCAGAGGGTCAGTATTGAGGGAATGCTGCACTGTAAGAGGTTCAGTACGGAGGGAGTGCTGCACGATCAGAGGATCAGTGTGGAGGGAGTGCAGCATTGTCAGAGGGTCAGTACTGAGGGAGAGCTGTGCTGTCAGAGGGTCAGCACTGAGGGAGTGCCGCGCTGTCAGCCGGTCATTACTGTGGGGTTGCTGCACTGTCAGACGGTCAGTACTGAGGGAGTGCAGCACTGTCAGATGGTCAGTACTGAGGGAGTTCTGCATGTCAAAGGGTCACTGCTGAGGGTGTGCAGCACTGTCAGAGGGTCAGTATTGAGGGAATGCTGCACTGTCAGTGGGTCAGTCCTGAGGGAGTACTGCACTGTCAGAGGGTCAGTACTGAGGGAGTGCAGCACAGTCAGAGGGTCAGTACTGAGGGAGTACTGCACTGTCAGATGGTCAGTACTGAGGGAGTGCTGCACTGTCAGAGGATCAGTTCTGAGGGAGCGCCGCACTGTCAGAGGGTCAGTACAGATGGAGTGCTGCACTGTCAGAGGTTCAGTACTGAGGGAGTGCTGCACTGTCTGAGGGTCAGTACTGAGGGAGTGTTGCACTGTCAGAGGGTCTGTACTGAGGGAGTGCTGCGCTGTCAGAGGGTCAGCACTGAGGGATGCCGCGCTGTCTTCCGGTCAGTACTGTGGGAGTGCTGCACTGTCACAGGGTCAGTACTGAGGGAGTGCAGAACTGTCAGATGGTCAGTCCTGAGTGACGGCTGCACTGTCAGAGGGTCAGTACTGAGGGAGTGCAGCACAGTCAGAGGGTCAGTGCTGAGGGATTGCAGCACTGTCAGAGGGTCAGTATTGAGGGAATGCTGCACTGTAAGAGGTTCAGTACGGAGGGAGTGCTGCACGATCAGAGGATCAGTGTGGAGGGAGTGCAGCATTGTCAGAGGGTCAGTACTGAGGGAGAGCTGTGCTGTCAGAGGGTCAGCACTGAGGGAGTGCCGCGCTGTCAGCCGGTCATTACTGTGGGGTTGCTGCACTGTCAGACGGTCAGTACTGAGGGAGTGCAGCACTGTCAGATGGTCAGTACTGAGGGAGTTCTGCATGTCAAAGGGTCACTGCTGAGGGTGTGCAGCACTGTCAGAGGGTCAGTATTGAGGGAATGCTGCACTGTCAGTGGGTCAGTCCTGAGGGAGTACTGCACTGTCAGAGGGTCAGTACTGAGGGAGTGCAGCACAGTCAGAGGGTCAGTACTGAGGGAGTACTGCACTGTCAGATGGTCAGTACTGAGGGAGTGCTGCACTGTCAGAGGATCAGTTCTGAGGGAGCGCCGCACTGTCAGAGGGTCAGTACAGATGGAGTGCTGCACTGTCAGAGGGTCAGTACTGAGGGAGTGCTGCACTGTCAGAGGATCAGTGTGGAGGGAGTGCAACATTGTCAGAGGGTCAGTACTGCTGGAGACCTGCGCTGTCAGAGGGTCAGTACTGAGGGAGTGCTGCGCTGTCAGAGGGTCAGTACTAAGGGATTGCCGCGCAGTCTGAGGGTCAGCACAGAGAGTGCTACACTGTCAGAGGATCAGTAGGGAGGGAGTGCTGCACTGCCTGATGGTCAGTACTGAGGGAGAGCTGCACTGTCAGAGGATCAGTGTGGAGGGAGCGCAGCATTGTCAGAGGGTCAGTACTGAGGGAGTGCAGCACTATCAGAGGGTCAGTACTGAGGGAATGCAGCACTGTCAGATGGTCAGTACTGAGGGACAGCTGCACTGTCTGAGGATCAGTGTGGTGGGAGTGCAGCATTGTCGGTGGGTCAGTACTGAGGGACTGCTGCGCTGTCAAAGGGTCAGCACTGAGGGAGTGCTGCACTGTCAGAGGATCAGTGTGGAGGGTGTGCAGCACTGCCAGAGGATCAGAACTGAGGGAGTGCTGCACTGTCTGAGGGTCAGTACTGAGGGAGAGCTGCACTGTCAGAGGATCAGTGTGGAGGGCGTGCAGCATTGTCAGATGATCAGTACTGAGGGAGTGCAGCACTGTCAGATGGTAAGTACTGAGGGAGTGCTGCACTGTCAAAGGGTCTGTATTGAGTGAGTGCTGCACTGTAAGAGGGTCAGTACTGAGGGAATGCTGCACTGTCAGACGGTCAGTTCTGAGGGAGTGCTGCACTGTCAGAGGGTCAGTGCTGAGGGAATGCTGCGCTGTCAGACGGTCAGTTCTGAGGGAGTGCTGCACTGTCAGAGGTTCAGTGCTGAGTGAGTGCTGCACTGTCAGAGGGTCAGTATTGAGGGAATGCTGCACTGTCAGAGGGTCAATACTGAGGGAGTGCCGCGCTGTCAGCCGGTCAGTACTGAGGGGGTGCTGCACTGTCAGAGGGTCAGTACTGAGGGAGTGCTGCGCTTTCAGATGGTCAGTACTGAGGGAGTGCTGCACTGTCAGAGGGTGAGTGCTGAGAGAGTGCTGCAGTGTCAAAAGGTCACTGCTGAGGGTGTGCAGCACTGTCAGAGGGTCAGTATTGAGGGAATGCTGCACTGTCAGTGGGTCAGTACTGAGGGAATGCTGCACTGTCAGATGGTCAGTCCTGAGGGAGTGCTGCACTGTCAGAGGGTCAGTACTGAGGGAGTGCAGTCCAGTCAGAGAGTCAGTACTGAGGGAGTACTGCACTGTCAGAGGGTCAGTACTGAGGAGAGCTGCACTGTCAGATGGTCAGTACTGAGGGAGTGCTGCACTGTCAGAGGGTCAGTTCTGAGGGAGTGCCGCACTGTCAGAGAGTCAGTACAGATGGAGTGCTGCACTGTCAGAGGGTCAGTACTGAGGGAGTGCTGCACTGTCAGATGGTCAGTCCTGAGGGAGGGCTGCACTGTCAGAGGGTCAGTACTGAGGGAGTGCAGCACAGTCAGAGGGTCAGTGCTGAGAGAGTGCTGCACTGTCAAAGGGTCACTGCTGAGTGATTGCACCACTGTCAGAGGGTCAGTATTGAGGGAATGCTGCACTGTAAGAGGTTCAGTACTGAAGGAATGCTGCACTGTCAGATGGTCAGTCCTGAGGGAGTGCTGCACTGTCAGATGGTCAGCACTGAGGTTGTGCTGCACTGTCAGAGGGTCTGTATTGAGGGAATGATGCACGGTATGTGGTTCAGTACTGAGGGAGTGCTGCACTGTCAGAGGGTCAGTACTGAGGGAATGGTGCGCTGTCAGACGGTAAGTTCTGAGGGAGTGCTGCACTGTCAGAAGTTCAGTACTGAGGGAGTGCTGCACGGTCTGAGGGTCAGTACTGAGGGAGTGTTGCACTGTCAGATGGTCTGTACTGAGGGAATGCTGCGCTCTCAGAGGGTCAGCACTGAGGGAGTGCCGCGCTGTCAGCCGGTCAGTACTGAGGGAGTGCTGCACTGTCAGAGGGTCAGTACTGAGGGAGTGCCGCATTGTCAGATGGTCAGTACTGAGGGAGTGCTGCACTGTCAGAGGGTCTGTACTGAGGGAGTGCAGCACAGTCAGAGGGTCAGTGCTGAGAGAGTGCTGCACTGTCAAAGGGTCACTGCTGAGGGATTGCAGCACTGTCAGAGGGTCAGTATTGAGGGAATGCTGCACTGTAAGAGGTTCAGTACGGAGGGAGTGCTGCACTGTCAGAGGATCAGTGTGGAGGGAGTGCAGCATTGTCAGAGGGTCAGTACTGAGGGAGTGCTGCACTGTCAGAGGGTCAGTACTGAGGGAGTGCCGCACTGTCAGATGGTCAGTACTGAGGGAGTGCTGCACTGTCAGAGGGTCAGTACTGAGGGAGTGCAGCACAGTCAGAGGGTCAGTGCTGAGAGAGTGCTGCACTGTCAAAGGGTCACTGCTGAGGGATTGCAGCACTGTCAGAGGGTCAGTATTGAGGGTGTGCAGCACTGTCAGAGGGTCAGTATTGAGGGAATGCTGCACTGTCAATGGGTCAGTCCTGAGGGAGTGCTGCACTGTCAGAGGGTCAGTACTGAGGGAGTGCAGCACAGTCAGAGGGTCAGTACTGAGGGAGTACTGCACTGTCAGAGGGTCAGTACTGAGGGAGAGCTGCACTGTCAGATGGTCAGTAATGAGGGAGTGCTGCACTGTCAGAGGATCAGTTCTGAGGGAGCGCCGCACTGTCAGAGGGTCAGTACAGATGTAGTGCTGCACTATCAGAGGGTGAGTACTGAGGGAGTGCAGCACTGTCAGAGGATCAGTGTGGAGGGAGTGCAGCATTGTCAGAGGGTCAGTACTGATGGAGAGCTGCGCTGTCAGAGGGTCAGTACTGAGGGAGTGCTGCACTGTCACAGGTTCAATACTGAGGGATTGCCGCGCAGTCTGAGGGTCAGTACAGAGAGTGCTACACTGTCAGAGGATCAGTAGAGAGCGAGTGCTGCACTGTCTGAGGGTCAGTACTGAGGGAGAGCTGCACTCTCAGAGGTTCAGTGTGGTGGGAGTGCAGCATTGTCAGTGGGTCAGTACTGAGGGAGTGCTGCACTGTCAGAGGGTCAGTACTGAGGGAATGCAGCACAGTCAGATGGTCAGTACTGAGGGAGTGCTGCACTGTCTGAGGCTCAGTGCTGAGGGACAGCTGCACTGTCTGAGGATCAGTGTGGTGGGAGTGCAGCATTCTCGTAGGGTCAGTACTGAGGGACTGCTGCGCTGTCAGAGGTTCAGCACTGAGGGACTGCTGCGCTGTCAGAGGGTCAGCACTGAGGGAGTGCCGGGCTGTCAGCCGGTCAGTACTGAGGGAGTGCTGCATTGTCAGAGGGATAGTACTGAGGGACTGCAGCACTGTCAGATGGTCAGTGCTGAGGGAGTGCTGCACTGTCAGAGGGTCCGTACTGAGGGAGTGCAGCACAGTCAGAGAGTCAGTGCTGAGGGAGTGCTGCACTGTCAGAGGGTCACTGCTGAGGGATTGCAGCACTGTCAGAGGGTCAGTATTGAGGGAATGCTGCACTGTCAGAGGGTCAATACTGAGGGAATGCTGCACTGTCAGATAGTCAGTCCTGAGGGAGTGCTGCACTGTCAGAGGGTCAGTACTGAGGGAGTGCAGCACAGTCAGAGGGTCAGTACTGAGGGAGTACTGCACTGTCAGAGGGTCAGTACAGATGGAGTGCTGCACTGTCAGAGGATCAGAACTGAGGGAGTGCTGCACTGTCTGAGGGTCAGTACTGAGGGAGAGCTGCACTGTCAGAGGATCAGTGTGGAGGGAGTGCAGCATTGTCAGAGGGTCAGTACTGAGGGAGTGCAGCACTGTCAGAGGGTCTGTATTGAGTGAATGCTGCAAGGTAAGAGGTTCAGTACTGAGGGAGTGTTGCACTGTCAGAGGGTCAGTACTGAGGGAATGCTGCACTGTCAGACGGTCAGTTCTGAGGGAACGCTGCACTGTCAGAGGTTCAGTACTGAGGGAGTGCTGCACTGTCTGATGGTCAGTACTGAGTAAGAGCTGCACTGTCGGAGGATCAGTGTGGAGGGAGTGCAGCATTGTCAGATGGTCAGCAGTGAGGGTGTGCCGCACTGTCAGCCGGTCAGTACTGAGGGAGTGCTGCACTGTCAGAGGGTCAGTACTGAGGGAGTGCAGCGCTGTCAGATGGTCAGTACTGAGGGAGTGCTGCACTGTCAGAGGGTCAGTACTGAGGGAGTGCAGCACTGTCAGAGGGTCAGTCCTGAGGGAGTGCTGCACTGTCAAAGGGTCACTGCTGAGGGATTGCAGCACTGTCAGAGTGTCAGTATTGAGGGAATGTGCACTGTCAGAGGGTCAATACTGTGGGAATGCTGCACTGTCAGATGGTCAGTCCTGAGGGAGTGCTGCACTGTCAGAGGGTCAGTACTGAGGAAGTGCAGCACAGTCAGAGGGTCAGTACTGAGGGAGGACTGCACTGTCAGAGGGTCAGTACTGAGGAGAGCTGCACTGTCAGATGATCAGTACTGAGGGAGTGCTGCACTGTCAGAGGATCAGTTCTGAGGGAGTGCCGCACTGTCATAGGATCAGTGTGGTGGGAGTGCAGCATTGTCGGAGGGTCAGTACTGAGGGACTGCTGCGCTGTCAAAGGGTCAGCACTGAGGGAGTGCTGCACTGTCAGAGGATCAGTGTGGAGGGAGTGCAGCACTGTCAGAGGATCAGTACTGAGGGAGTGCAGCACTGTCAGATGGTCAGTACTGAGGGAGTGCTGCACTGTCAGAGGGTCTGTATTGAGGGAATGCTGCACGCTAAGTGGTTCAGTACTGAGGGAGTGCTGCACTGTCAGAGGGTCAGTGCTGAGAGAATGCTGCGCTGTCAGACGGTCACTTCTGAGGGAGTGCTGCACTGAATGAGGTTCAGTACTGAGGGAGTGCTGCACTGTCTGAGGGTCAGTACTGAGGGAGTGTTGCACTGTCAGAGGGTCTGTACTGAGGGAGTGCTGCACTGTCAGAGGATCAGTTCTGAGGGAGTGCCGCACTGTCAGAGGGTCAGTACAGAGGGAGTGCTGCACTGTCAGAGGATCAGAACTGTGGGAGTGCTGCACTGTCTGAGGGACAGTACTGAGGGAGTGCTGCGCTGTCAGAGGGTCAGTTCTGAGGGAGTGCCGCGCATTCTGAGGGTCAGTACAGAGAGTGCTACACTGTCAGAGGATCAGTAGAGAGGGAGTGTTGCACTGTCAGAGGGTCTGCACTGAGGGAGTGCTGCGCTGTCAGAGGGTCAGCACTGAGGGATTCCGCGCTGTCATCCGGTCAGTACTGAGGGAGTGCTGCACTGTCAGAGGGTCAGTACTGAGGGAGTGCAGCACTGTCAGATGGTCAGTCCTGAGGGAGGGCTGCACTGTCAGAGGGTCAGTACTGAGGGAGTGCAGCACAGTCAGAGGGTCAGGGCTGAGAGAGTGCAGCACTGTCAAAGGGTCACTGCTGAGGGATTGCAGCACTGTCAGAGGGTCATTATTGAGGGAATGCTGCAGTGTAAGAGGTTCAGTACTGAGGGAGTGCTGCACTGTCAGAGGATCAGTGTGGAGGGTGTGCAGCATTGTCAGAGGGTCAGTACTGAGGGAGTGCTGTGCTGTCAGAGGGTCAGCACTGAGGGAGTGCCGCGCTGTCAGCCTGTCATTACTGTGGGGGTGCTGCACTGTCAGACGGTCAGTACTGAGGGAGTGCAGCACTGTCAGATGGTCAGTACTGAGGGACTGCTGCACTGTCAGAGGGTGAGTGCTGAGAGAGTGCTGCAGTGTCAAAGGGTCACTGCTGAGGGATTGCAGCAATGTCAGAGGGTCAGTATTGAGGGTGTGCAGCACTGTCAGAGGGTCAGTATTGAGGGAATGCTGCACTGTCAGTGGGTCAGTCCTGAGGGAGTGCTGCACTGTCAGAGGGTCAGTACTGAGGGAGTGCAGCGCTGTCAGATGGTCAGTACTGAGGGAGTGCTGCACTGTCAGAGGGTCAGTACTGAGGGAGTGCAGCACTGTCAGAGGGTCAGTCCTGAGGGAGTGCTGCACTGTCAAAGGGTCACTGCTGAGGGATTGCAGCACTGTCAGAGGGTCAGTGTTGAGGGAATGCTGCACTGTCAGAGGGTCAATACTGTGGGAATGCTGCACTGTCAGATGGTCAGTCCTGAGGGAGTGCTGCACTGTCAGAGGGTCAGTACTGAGGAAGTGCAGCACAGTCAGAGGGTCAGTACTGAGGGAGGACTGCACTGTCAGAGGGTCAGTACTGAGGGAGAGCTGCACTGTCAGATGATCAGTACTGAGGGAGTGCTGCACTGTCAGAGGATCAGTTCTGAGGGAGTTCCGCACTGTCATAGGATCAGTGTGGTGGGAGTGCAGCATTGTCGGAGGGTCAGTACTGAGGGACTGCTGCGCTGTCAAAGGGTCAGCACTGAGGGAGTGCTGCACTGTCAGAGGATCAGTGTGGAGGGAGTGCAGCACTGTCAGAGGATCAGTACTGAGGGAGTGCAGCACTGTCAGATGGTCAGTACTGAGGGAGTGCTGCACTGTCAGAGGGTCTGTATTGAGGGAATGCTGCACGCTAAGTGGTTCAGTACTGAGGGAGTGCTGCACTGTCAGAGGGTCAGTGCTGAGAGAATGCTGCGCTGTCAGACGGTCACTTCTGAGGGAGTGCTGCACTGAATGAGGTTCAGTACTGAGGGAGTGCTGCACTGTCTGAGGGTCAGTACTGAGGGAGTGTTGCACTGTCAGAGGGTCTGTACTGAGGGAGTGCTGCACTGTCAGAGGATCAGTTCTGAGGGAGTGCCGCACTGTCAGAGGGTCAGTACAGAGGGAGTGCTGCACTGTCAGAGGATCAGAACTGTGGGAGTGCTGCACTGTCTGAGGGTCAGTACTGAGGGAGTGCTGCGCTGTCAGAGGGTCAGTTCTGAGGGAGTGCCGCGCATTCTGAGGGTCAGTACAGAGAGTGCTACACTGTCAGAGGATCAGTAGAGAGGGAGTGTTGCACTGTCAGAGGGTCTGCACTGAGGGAGTGCTGCGCTGTCAGAGGGTCAGCACTGAGGGATTCCGCGCTGTCATCCGGTCAGTACTGAGGGAGTGCTGCACTGTCAGAGGGTCAGTACTGAGGGAGTGCAGCACTGTCAGATGGTCAGTCCTGAGGGAGGGCTGCACTGTCAGAGGGTCAGTACTGAGGGAGTGCAGCACAGTCAGAGGGTCAGTGCTGAGAGAGTGCTGCACTGTCAAAGGGTCACTGCTGAGGGATTGCAGCACTGTCAGAGGGTCAGTATTGAGGGAATGCTGCAGTGTAAGAGGTTCAGTACTGAGGGAGTGCTGCACTGTCAGAGGATCAGTGTGGAGGGTGTGCAGCATTGTCAGAGGGTCAGTACTGAGGGAGTGCTGTGCTGTCAGAGGGTCAGCACTGAGGGAGTGCCGCGCTGTCAGCCTGTCATTACTGTGGGGGTGCTGCACTGTCAGACGGTCAGTACTGAGGGAGTGCAGCACTGTCAGATGGTCAGTACTGAGGGACTGCTGCACTGTCAGAGGGTGAGTGCTGAGAGAGTGCTGCAGTGTCAAAGGGTCACTGCTGAGGGTGTGCAGCACTGTCAGAGGGTCAGTATTGAGGGAGTGCAGCACTGTCAGATGGTCAGCACTGAGGGAGTGCTGCACTGTCAGAGGGTCTGTATTGTGGGAATGCTGCACTGTAAGAGGTTCAGTACTGAGGGAGTGCTGCACTATCAGAGGGTCAATACTGAGGGAATGCAGCACTGTCAGATGGTCAGTCTGAGGGAGTGCTGCACTGTCTGAGGATCAGTACTGAGGGACAGCTGCACTGTCTGAGGATCAGTGTGGTGGAAGTGCAGCATTGTCGGAGGGTCAGTACTGAGGGACTGCTGCGCTGTCAGAGGGTCAGCACTGAGGGAGTGCCGGGCTGTCAGCTGGTCAGTACTGAGGGTGTGCTGCACTGTCAGATGTTCATTACTGAGGGAGTGCAGCACTGTCAGATGGTCAGTGCTGAGGGAGTGCTGCACTGTCAGAGGGTCAGTACTGAGGGAGTGCAGCACAGTCAGAGGGTCAGTGCTGAGAGAGTGCTGCACTGTCAAAGGGTCACTGCTGAGGGAGTGCAGCACTGTCAGAGGGTCAGTACTGAGGGAGTGTTGCACTGTCAGAGGGTCAGTACTGAGGGAATGCTGCACTGTCAGACGGTCAGTTCTGAGGGAGCGCTGCACTGTCAGAGGTTCAGTACTGAGGGAGTGCTGCACTGTCTGAGGGTCAGTACTGAGTGAGAGCTGCACTGTCAGAGGATCAGTGTGGAGGGACTGCAGCATTGCCAGAGGGTCAGTACTGAGGGAGTGCAGCACTGTCAGATGGTCAGCACTGAGGGAGTGCTGCACTGTCAGAGGGTCTGTATTGAGTGAATGCTGCACGGTAAGTGGTTCAGTCCTGAGGGAGTGCTGCACTGTCAGATGGTAAGTACTGAGGGAGTGCTGCACTGTCTGAGGGTCAGTACTGAGGTACAGCTGCACTGTCTGAGGATCAGTGTGATGGGAGTGCAGCATTGTCGGAGGGTCAGTACTGAGGGAGTGCTGCACTGTCAGAGGGTCATTACTGAGTGAGTGCAGCACTGTCAGATGGTCAGTGCTGAGGGAGTGCGGCACTGTCAGAGGGTCATTACTGAGGGAGTGCAGCACAGTCAGAGGGTCAGTGCTGAGAGAGTGCTGCACTGTCAAAGGGTCACTGCTGAGGGATTGCAGCACTGTCAGAGGGTCAGTATTGAGGGAATGCTGCACTGTCAGAGGGTCAGTGCTGAGAGAGTGCTGCACTGTCAAAGGGTCACTGCTGAGGGAATGCTGCACTGTCAGAGGGTCAGTACTGAGGGATCGAAGCACAGTCAGAGTGTCAGTACTGAGGGAGTACTGCACTGTCAGAGGATCAGTTCTGAGGGAGTGCCGCACTGTCAGAGGGTCAGTACTGATGGAGTGCTGCACTGTCAGAGGATCAGAACTGAGGGAGTGCTGCACTGTCTGAGGGTCAGTACTGAGGGAGAGCTGCACTGTCAGAGGATCAGTGTGGAGGGAGTGCAGCATTGTCAGAGGATCAGTACTGAGGGAGTGCAGCATTGTCAGAGGGTCAGTACTGAGGGAGAGCTGAACTGTCAGATGGTCAGTACTGAGGGAGTGCTGCACTGTCAGAGGATCAGTTCTGAGGGAGTGCCGCACTGTCAGAGGGTCAGTACTGATGGAGTGCTGCACTGTCAGAGGATCAGAACTGAGGGAGTGCTGCACTGTCTGAGGGTCAGTACTGAGGGAGAGCTGCACTGTCAGAGGATCAGTGTGGAGGGAGTGCAGCATTGTCAGAGGATCAGTACTGAGGGAGTGCAGCACTGTCAGATGGTCAGTACTGAGGGAGTGCTGCACTGTCAGAGGGTCTGTATTGAGTGAATGCTGCACTTTAAGAGGTTCAGTACTGAGGGAGTGCTGCACTGTCAGAGGGTCAGTACTGAGGGAATGCTGCACTGTCAGACGGTCAGTTCTGAGGGAGCGCTGCACTGTCAGAGGTTCAGTACTGAGGGAGTGCAGCACTGTCAGATGGTCAGTCCTGAGGGAGTGCTGCACTGTCAGAGGGACAGTACTGAGGGAGTGCAGCACAGTCAGAGGGTCAGTGCTGAGAGAGTGCTGCACTGTCAAGGGTCACTGCTGAGGGATTGCAGCACTGTCAGAGGGTCAGTATTGATGGAATGCTGCACTGGAAGAGGTTCAGTACTGAGGGAGTGCTGCACTGTCAGAGGATCAGTGTGGAGGAAGTGCATCATTATCAGAGGGTCAGTACTGAGGGAGTGCTGTGCTGTCAGAGGGTCAGAACTGAGGGAGTGCCGCGCTGTCTCCGGTCAGTACTAAGGGGGTGCTGCACTGTCAGACGATCAGTACTGTGGGAGTGCAGCACTGTCAGATGGTCAGTACTGAGGGACTGCTGCACTGTCAGAGGGTGAGTGCTGAGGGAGTGCTGCACTGTCAGAGGCTCAGTACTGAGTGCAGCACAGTCAGAGGGTCAGTACTGAGGGAGTACTGCACTGTCAGAGGGTCAGTACTGAGGGAGAGCTGCACTGTCAGATGGTCAGTACTGAGGGAGTGCTGCACTGTCAGAGGATCAGTTCTGAAGGAGGGCCGCACTGTCAGAGGGTCAGTGTGGAGGGAGTGCAGCATTGTCATAGGGTCAGTACTGAGGGAGTGCTGCGCTGTCAGAGGGTCAGTACTGAGGGAGTGCCGCGCAGTCTGAGGGTCAGTACAGAGAGAGTGCTACACTGTCAGAGGATCAGTACTGAGGGAGTGCTGCACTGTCTGAGGGTCAGAACTGGGGGAGAGCAGCACTGTCAGAGGGTCAGTGTGGAGAGAGTGCAGCATTGTCAGATGGTCAGCAGTGAGGGTGTGCCGCGCTGTCAGCCGGTCAGTACTGAGGGAGTGCTGCACTGTCAGAGCGTCAGTACTGAGGGAGTGCAGCG
This sequence comes from Hemiscyllium ocellatum, assembly GCF_020745735.1. Taxonomy (NCBI): domain Eukaryota; kingdom Metazoa; phylum Chordata; class Chondrichthyes; order Orectolobiformes; family Hemiscylliidae; genus Hemiscyllium; species Hemiscyllium ocellatum. The sequence goes on along the minus strand of NW_026869203.1, from coordinate 44,450 downwards.
CTGTCAGATGGTCAGTACTGAGGGATTGCAGCACTGTCAGAGGGTCAGTATTGAGGGAATGTTGCACTGTCAGAGGGTCAATACTGTGGGAATGCTGCACTGTCAGATGGTCAGTCCTGAGGGAGTGCTGCACTGTCAGAGGGTCAGTACTGAGGAAGTGCAGCACAGTCAGAGGGTCAGTACTGAGGGAGTACTGCACTGTCAGAGTGTCAGTACTGAGGGAGAGCTGCACTGTCAGATGATCAGTACTGAGGGAGTGCTGCACTGTCAGAGGATCAGTTCTGAGGGAGGGCCGCACTGTCAGAGGGTCAGTACAGATGGAGTGCTGCACTGTCAGAGGGTCAGTACTGAGGGAGTGCTGCACTGTCAGAGGATCAGTGTGGAGGGAGTGCAGCATTGTCAGAGGGTCAGTACTGATGGAGAGCTGCGCAGTCATAGGGTCAGTACTGAGGGAGTGCTGCGCTGTCAGAGGGCCAGTACTGAGGGATTGCCGTGCAGTCTGAGGGTCAGTACAGAGAGTGCTACACTGTCAGAGGATCAGTAGAGAGGGAGTGCTGCACTGTCTGAGGGTCAGTACTGAGGGAGAGCTGCACTGTCAGAGGATCAGTGTGGAGGGAGTGCAGCATTGTCAGAGGGTCTGTATTGAGGGAATGCAGCACTGTCAGATGGTCAGTACTGAGGGAGTGCTGCACTGTCTGAGGGTCAGTACTGAGGGACAGCTTCACTGTCTGAGGATCAGTGTGGTGGGAGTGCAGCATTGTCGGAGGGTCAGTACTGAGGGACTGCTGCGCTGTCAGAGGGTCAGCACTGAGGGAGTGCCGGGCTGTCAGCCGGTCAGTACTGAGGGAGTGCTGCACTGTCAGAGGGTCATTACTGAGGGAGTGCAGCACTGTCAGATGGTCAGTGCTGAGGGAGTGCTGCACTGTCAGAGGGTCAGTACTGAGGGAGTGCAGCACAGTCAGAGGGTCAGTGCTGAGAGAGTGCTGCACTGTCAAAGGGTCACTGCTGAGGGATTGCAGCACTGTCAGAGGGTCAGTATTGAGGGAATGCTGCACTGTCAGAGGGTCAATACTGAGGGAATGCTGCACTGTCAGAGGGTCAGTACTGAGGGACAGCTGCACTGTCTGTGGATCAGTGTGGTGGGAGTGCAGCATTGTCGGAGGGTCAGTACTGAGGGACCGCTGCACTGTCAGAGGGTCAGCACTGAGGGAGTGCCGGGCTGTCAGCTGGTCAGTACTGAGGGAGTGCTGCACTGTCAGAGGGTCATTACTGAGGGAGTGCAGCACTGTCAGATCGTCAGTGCTGAGGGAGTGCTGCACTGTCAGAGGGTCAGTACTGAGGGAGTGCAGCACAGTCAGAGGGTCAGTGCTGAGAGAGTGCTGCACTGTCAAAGGGTCACTGCTGAGGGATTACAGCACTGTCAGAGGGTCAGTATTGAGGGAATGCTGCACTGTCAAAGGGTCAATACAGAGGGAGTGCTGCACTGTCAGAGGGTCAGTACTGAGGGAGTGCTGTGCTGTCAGAGTGTCAGTACTGAGGGAGTACTGCACTGTCAGAGGGTCAGTACTGAGGGAGATCTGAACTGTTAGATGGTCAGTACAGATGGAGTGCTGCACTGTCAGAGGATCAGAACTGAGGGAGTGCTGCACTGTCTGAGGGTCAGTACTGAGGGGGAGCTGCACTGTCAGAGGATCAGTGTGGAGGGAGTGCAGCATTGTCAGAGGATCAGTACTGAGGGAGTGCAGCACTGTCAGATGGTCAGTACTGAGGGAGTGCTGCACTGTCAGAGGGTCTGTATTGAGTGAATGCTGCACTGTAAGAGGTTCAGTGCTGAGGGAGTGTTGCACTGTCAGAGGGTCAGTACTGAGGGAATGCTGCACTGTCAGACGGTCAGTTTTGAGGTAGCGCTGCACTGTCAGAGGTTCAGTACTGAGGGACTGCAGCATTGTCAGAGGGTCAGTACTGAGGGAGTGCAGCACTGTCAGATGGTCAGCACTGAGGGAGTGCTGCACTGTCAGAGGGTCTGTATTGAGTGAATGCTGCACGGTAAGTGGTTCAGTCCTGAGGGAGTGCAGCACTGTCAGTGGGTCAGTACTGAGGGAATGCTGCGCGCTCAGACGGTCAGTTCTGAGGGAGTGCTGCACTGTCAGAGTTTCAGTACTGATGGAGAGCTGGACGGTCTGAGTGTCAGTACGGAGAGAGTGTTGCACTGTCAGAGGGTCTGTACTGAGGGAGTGCTGCGCTGTTAGAGGATCAGCACTGAGGGAGTGCCGCGCTGTCATCCGGTCAGTACTGAGGGAGTGCTGCACTGTCAGAGGGTCAGTACTGAGGGAGTGCAGCACTGTCAGATGGTCAGTACTGAGGGAGTGCAGCACTGTCAGATGGTCAGTACTGAGGGAGTGCAGCACAGTCAGAGGGTCAGTGCTGAGAGAGTGCTGCACTGTCAAAGGGTCACTGCTGAGGGATTGCAGCACTGTCAGAGGGTGAGTATTGAGGGAATGCTGCACTGTAAGAGCTTCAGTACTGAGGGAGTGCTGCACTGTCAGAGGATCAGTGTGGAGGAAGTGCATCATTATCAGAGGGTCAGTACTGAGGGAGTGCTGCACTGTCAGATGGTCAGTACTGAGGGAGTGCTGCACTGTCAGAGGGTGAGTGCTGAGAGAGTGTTGCAGTGTCAAAGGGTCACTGCTGAGGGTGTGCAGCATTGTCAGAGGGTCAGTATTGAGGGAATGCTGCACTGTCAGTGGGTCAGTACTGAGGGAATGCTGCACTGTCAGATGGTCAGTCCTGAGGGAGTGCTGCACTGTCAGAGGGTCAGTACTGAGGGAGTGCAGCCCAGTCAGAGGGACAGTACTGAGGGAGAGCTGAACTGTCACATGGTCAGTACTGAGGGAGTGCTGCACTGTCAGAGGATCAGTTCTGAGGGAGGGCCGCACTGTCAGAGGGTCAGTACAGATGGAGTGCTGCACTGTCAGAGGGTCAGTACTGAGGGAGTGCTGCACTGTCAGAGGATCAGTGTGGAGGGAGTGCAGCATTGTCAGAGGGTCAGTACTGATGGAGAGCTGCGCTGTCAGAGGGTCAGTACTGAGGGAGTGCTGCGCTGTCAGAGGGTCAGTTCTGAGGGAGTGCCGCGCATTCTGAGGGTCAGTACAGAGAGTGCTACACTGTCAGAGGATCAGTAGAGAGGGAGTGCTGCACTGTCTGAGGGTCAGTACTGAGGGAGAGCTGCACTGTCAGAGGATCAGTGTGGAGGGAGTGCAGCATTGTCAGAGGGTCAGGACTGAGGGAGTGCAGCACTGTCAGATGGTCAGCACTGAGGGAGTGCTGCACTGTCAGAGGGTATGTATTGTGGGAATGCTGCACTGTAAGAGGTTCAGTACTGAGGGAGTGCTGCACTATCAGAGGGTCAGTACTGAGGGAATGCAGCACTGTCAGATGGTCAGTACTGAGGGAGTGCTGCACTGTCTGAGGGTCAGTACTGAGGTGCAGCTGCACTGTCTGAGGATCAGTGTGGTGGGAGTGCAGCATTGTCGGAGGGTCAGTACTGAGGGACTGCTGCGCTGTCAGAGGGTCAGCACTGAGGGAGTGCCGGGCTGTCAGCCGGTCAGTACTGAGGGAGTGCTGCACTGTCAGAGGGTCATTACTGAGGGAGTGCAGCACTGTCAGATGGTCAGTGCTGAGGGTTTGCTGCACTGTCAGAGGGTCAGAACTGAGGGAGTGCAGCACAGTCACAGGGTCAGTGCTGAGAGAGTGCTGCACTGTCAAAGGGTCACTGCTGACGAATTGCAGCACTGTCAGAGGGTCAGTATTGAGGGAATGCTGCACTGTCAGAGGGTCAATACTGAGGGAATGCTGCACTGTCAGAGGATCAGTTCTGAGGGAGTGCCGCACTGTCAGAGGATCAGTTCTGAGGGAGTGCCGCACTGTCAGAGGGTCAGTACAGTTGGAGTGCTGCAATGTCAGAGGGTCAGAATTGAGGGAGTGCTGCACTGTCTGAGGGTCAGTACTGAGGGAAAGCTGCACTGTCAGAGGATCGGTGTGGAGGGAGTGCAGCATTGTCATAGGATCAGTACTGAGGGAGTGCTGCACTGTCAGAGGGTCAGTACTGAGGGAGTGCTGCACTGTCTGAGGGTCAGTACTGAGTGAGAGCTGCACTGTCAGAGGTTCAGTGTGGAGGGACTGCAGCATGGTCAGAGGATCAGTACTGAGGGAGTGCAGCACTGTCAGATGGTCAGCACTGAGGGAGTGCTGCACTGTCAGAGGGTCTGTATTGAGTGAATGCTGCACTGTCAGAGGTTCAGTACTGAGGGAGTGCTGCACTGTCTGAGGGTCAGTACTGAGGGAGAGCTGCACTGTCAGAGGATCAGTGTGGAGGGACTGCAGCATTGTCAGAGGGTCAGTACTGAGGGAGTGCAGCACAGTCAGAGGGTCTGTATTGAGTGAATGCTGCACTGTAAGAGGTTCAGTACTGAGGGAGAGCTGCACTGTCAGAGGATCAGTGTGGAGGGACTGCAGCATTGTCAGATGGTCAGCACTGAGGGAGTGCTGCACAGTCAGAGGGTCTGTATTGAGTGAATGCTGCACTGTAAGAGGTTCAGTACTGAGGGAGTGCAGCACTGTCAGTGGGTCAGTACTGAGGGAATGCTGCACGCTCAGACGGTCAGTTCTGAGTGAGTGCTGCCCTGTCAGAGGGTCAGCACTGAGGGATGCCGCGCTGTCATCCGGTCAGTACTGAGGGAGTGCTGCACTGTCAGAGGGTCAGTACTGAGAGAGTGCAGCACTGTCAGATGATCAGTCGTGAGGGAGGGCTGCACTGTCAGAGGGTCAGTACTGAGGAAGTGCAGCACAGTCAGAGGGTCAGTGCTGAGAGAGTGCTGCACTGTCAAAGGGTCAATGCTGAGGGATTGCAGCACTGTCAGAGGGTCAGTATTGAGGGAATGCTGCACTGTAAGAGGTTCAGTACTGAGGGAGTGCTGCACTGTCAGAGGATCAGTGTGGAGGGAGTGCAGCATTGTCAGAGGGTCAGTACTGAGGGAGTGCTGTGCTGTCAGAGGGTCAGAACTGAGGGAGTGCAGCCCAGTCAGCCGGTCATTACTGTGGGGTTGCTGCACTGTCAGACGGTCAGTACTGAGGGAGTGCAGCACTGTCAGATGGTCAGTACTGAGGGAGTGCTGCACTGTCAGAGGGTGAGTGCTGAGAGAGTGCTGCAGTGTCAAAGGGTCACCGCTGAGGGTGTGCAGCACTGTCAGAGGGTCAGTATTGAGGGAATGCTGCACTGTCAGTTGGTCAGTACTGAGGGAATGCTGCACTGTCAGATGGTCAGTCCTGAGGGAGTGCTGCACTGTCAGAGGGTCAGTACTGAGGGAGTGCAGCCCAGTCAGAGGGTCAGTACTGAGGGAGTACTGCACTGTCAGAGTTTCAGTACTGAGGGAGAGCTGCACTGTCAGATGGTCAGTACTGAGGGAGTGCTGCACTGTCAGAGGATCAGTTCTGAGGGAGGGCCGCACTGTCAGAGGGTCAGTACAGATGGAGTGCTGCACTGTCAGAGGGTCAGTACTGAGGGAGTGCTGCACTGTCAGAGGATCAGTGTGGAGGGAGTGCAGCATTGTCAGAGGGTCAGTACTGATGGAGAGCTGCGCAGTCAGAGGGTCAGTACTGAGGGAGTGCTGCGCTGTCAGAGGGCCAGTACTGAGGGATTGCCGTGCAGTCTGAGGGTCAGTACAGAGAGTGCTACACTGTCAGAGGATCAGTAGAGAGGGAGTGCTGCACTGTCTGAGGGTCAGTACTGAGGGAGAGCTGCACTGTCAGAGGATCAGTGTGGAGGGAGTGCAGCATTGTCAGAGGGTCAGTACTGAGGGAGTGCAGCACTGTCAGATGGTCAGCACTGAGGGAGTGCTGCACTGTCAGAGGGTCTGTATTGAGGGAATGCAGCACTGTCAGATGGTCAGTACTGAGGGAGTGCTGCACTGTCTGACGGTCAGTACTGAGGGACAGCTTCACTGTCTGAGGATCAGTGTGGTGGGAGTGCAGCATTGTCGGAGGGTCAGTACTGAGGGACTGCTGCGCTGTCAGAGGGTCAGCACTGAGGGAGTGCCGGGCTGTCAGCCGGTCAGTACTGAGGGAGTGCTGCACTGTCAGAGGGTCATTACTGAGGGAGTGCAGCACTGTCAGATGGTCAGTGCTGAGGGAGTGCTGCACTGTCAGAGGGTCAGTACTGAGGGAGTGCAGCACAGTCAGAGGGTGAGTGCTGAGAGAGTGCTGCACTGTCAAAGGGTCACTGCTGAGGGATTGCAGCACTGTCAGAGGGTCAGTATTGAGGGAATGCTGCACTGTCAGAGGGTCAATACTGAGGGAATGCTGCACTGTCAGAGGGTCAGTACTGAGGGACAGCTGCACTGTCTGTGGATCAGTGTGGTGGGAGTGCAGCATTGTCGGAGGGTCAGTACTGAGGGACCGCTGCGCTGTCAGAGGGTCAGTACTGAGGGAGTGCTGCACTGTCAGAGGGTCAGTACTGAGGGAGTGCAGCACAGTCAGAGGGTCAGTGCTGAGAGAGTGCTGCACTGTCAAAGGGTCACTGCTGAGGGATTACAGCACTGTCAGAGGGTCAGTATTGAGGAGTGCAGCACTGTCAGAGGGTCAATACAGAGGGAGTGCTGCACTGTCAGAGGGTCAGTACTGAGGGAGTGCTGTGCTGTCAGAGTGTCAGTACTGAGGGAGTGCTGCACTGTCAGAGGGTCAGTACTGAGGGAGATCTGAACTGTTAGATGGTCAGTACTGAGGGAGCGCTGCACTGTCAGAGGATCAGTTCTGAGGGAGTGCCGCACTGTCAGAGGGTCCGTACAGATGGAGTGCTGCACTGTCAGAGGGTCAGTACTGAGGGGGAGCTGCACTGTCAGAGGATCAGTGTGGAGGGAGTGCAGCACTGTCAGATGGTCAGTACTGAGGGAGTGCTGCACTGTCAGAGGGTCTGTATTGAGTGAATGCTGCACTGTAAGAGGTTCAGTGCTGAGGGAGTGTTGCACTGTCAGAGGGTCAGTACTGAGGGAATGCTGCACTGTCAGACGGTCAGTTCTGAGGTAGCGCTGCACTGTCAGAGGTTCAGTACAGAGGGAGTGCTGCACTGTCAGATGGTCAGCACTGAGGGAGTGCCGCGCTGTCTGAGGGTCAGTACTGAGTGAGAGCTGCACTGTCAGAGGATCAGTGTGGAGGGAGTGCAGCATTGTCAGAGGGTCAGTACTGAGGGAGTGCAGCACTGTCAGATGGTCAGCACTGAGGGAGTGCTGCACTGTCAGAGGGTCTGTATTGAGTGAATGCTGCACTGTAAGTGGTTCAGTCCTGAGGGAGTGCTGCACTGTCAGTGGGTCAGTACTGAGGGAATGCTGCGCGTCAGACGGTCAGTTCTGAGGGAGTGCTGCACTGTCAGAGGTTCAGTACTGATGGAGTGCTGGACTGTCTGAGGGTCAGTACGGAGAGAGTGTTGCACTGTCAGAGGGTCAGTACTGAGGGAGTGCTGCGCTGTTAGAGGATCAGCACTGAGGGAGTGCCGCGCTGTCATCCGGTCAGTACTGAGGGAGTGCTGCACTGTCAGAGGGTCAGTACTGAGGGAGTGCAGCACTGTCAGATGGTCAGTACTGAGGGAGTGCAACACTGTCAGATGGTCAGTACTGAGGGAGTGCTGCACAGTCAGAGGGTCAGTGCTGAGAGAGTGCTGCACTGTCAGAGGGTCACTGCTGAGGGATTGCAGCACTGTCAGAGGGTCAGTATTGAGGGGATGCTGCACTGTCAGAGGTTCAGTACTGAGGGAGTGCTGCACTGTCAGAGGATCAGTGTGAGGGAGTGCATCATTATCAGAGGGTCAGTACTGAGGGAGTGCTGCACTGTCAGATGGTCAGTACTGAGGGAGTGCTGCACTGTCAGAGGGTGAGTGCTGAGAGAGTGTTGCAGTGTCAAAGGGTCACTGCTGAGGGTGTGCAGCATTGTCAGAGGGTCAGTATTGAGGGAATGCTGCACTGTCAGTGGGTCAGTACTGAGGGAATGCTGCACTGTCAGATGGTCAGTCCTGAGGGAGTTCTGCACTGTCAGAGGGTCAGTACTGAGGGAGTGCAGCCCAGTCAGAGGGACAGTACTGAGGGAGAGCTGAACTGTCACATGGTCAGTACTGAGGGGAGTGCTGCACTGTCAGAGGATCAGTTCTGAGGGAGGGCCGCACTGTCAGAGGGTCTGTATTGAGGGAATGCTGCACTGTAAGAGGTTCAGTACTGAGGGAGTGCTGCACTATCAGAGGGTCAGTACTGAGGGAATGCAGCACTGTCAGAAGGTCAGTACTGAGGGAGTGCTGCACTGTCTGAGGGTCAGTACTGAGGTGCAGCTGCACTGTCTGAGGATCAGTGTGGTGGGAGTGCAGCATTGTCGGAGGGTCAGTACTGAGGGACTGCTGCGCTGTCAGAGGGTCAGCACTGAGGGAGTGCCAGGCTGTCAGCCGGTCAGTACTGAGGGAGTGCTGCACTGTCAGAGGGTCATTACTGAGGGAGTGCAGCACTGTCAGATGGTCAGTGCTGAGGGTTTGCTGCACTGTCAGAGGGTCAGAACTGAGGGAGTGCAGCACAGTCACAGGGTCAGTGCTGAGAGAGTGCTGCACTGTCAAAGGGTCACTGCTGACGAATTGCAGCACTGTCAGAGGGTCAGTATTGAGGGAATGCTGCACTGTCAGAGGGTCAATACTGAGGGAATGCTGCACTGTCAGAGGATCAGTTCTGAGGGAGTGCCGCACTGTCAGAGGATCAGTTCTGAGGGAGTGCCGCACTGTCAGAGGGTCAGTAGAGTTGGAGTGCTGCAATGTCAGAGGGTCAGAATTGAGGGAGTGCTGCACTGTCTGAGGGTCAGTACTGAGGGAAAGCTGCACTGTCAGAGGATCGGTGTGGAGGGAGTGCAGCATTGTCATAGGATCAGTACTGAGGGAGTGCTGCACTGTCAGAGGGTCAGTACTGAGGGAGTGCTGCACTGTCTGAGGGTCAGTACTGAGGGAGAGCTGCACTGTCAGAGGATCAGTGTGGAGGGACTGCAGCATGGTCAGAGGATCAGTACTGAGGGAGTGCAGCACTGTCAGATGGTCAGCACTGAGGGAGTGCTGCACTGTCAGAGGGTCTGTATTGAGTGAATGCTGCACTGTCAGAGGTTCAGTACTGAGGGAGTGCTGCACTGTCTGAGGGTCAGTACTGAGGGAGAGCTGCACTGTCAGAGGATCAGTGTGGAGGGACTGCAGCATTGTCAGAGGGTCAGTACTGAGGGAGTGCAGCACAGTCAGAGGGTCTGTATTGAGTGAATGCTGCACTGTAAGAGGTTCAGTACTGAGGGAGAGCTGCACTGTCAGAGGATCAGTGTGGAGGGACTGCAGCATTGTCAGATGGTCAGCACTGAGGGAGTGCTGCACAGTCAGAGGGTCTGTATTGAGTGAATGCTGCACTGTAAGAGGTTCAGTACTGAGGGAGTGCAGCACTGTCAGTGGGTCAGTACTGAGGGAATGCTGCACGCTCAGACGGTCAGTTCTGAGGGAGTGCTGCCCTGTCAGAGGGTCAGCACTGAGGGATGCCGCGCTGTCATCCGGTCAGTACTGAGGGAGTGCTGCACTGTCAGAGGGTCAGTACTGAGAGAGTGCAGCACTGTCAGATGGTCAGTCCTGAGGGAGGGCTGCACTGCCAGAGGGTCAGTACTGAGGAAGTGCAGCACAGTCAGAGGGTCAGTGCTGAGAGAGTGCTGCACTGTCAAAGGGTCAATGCTGAGGGATTGCAGCACTGTCAGAGGGTCAGTATTGAGGGAATGCTGCACTGTAAGAGGTTCAGTACTGAGGGAGTGCTGCACTGTCAGAGGATCAGTGTGGAGGGAGTGCAGCATTGTCAGAGGGTCAGTACTGAGGGAGTGCTGTGCTGTCAGAGGGTCAGAACTGAGGGAGTGCCGCGCTGTCAGCCGGTCATTACTGTGGGGTTGCTGCACTGTCAGACGGTCAGTACTGAGGGAGTGCAGCACTGTCAGATGGTCAGTACTGAGGGAGTGCTGCACTGTCAGAGGGTGAGTGCTGAGAGAGTGCTGCAGTGTCAAAGGGTCACCGCTGAGGGTGTGCAGCACTGTCAGAGGGTCAGTATTGAGGGAATGCTGCACTGTCAGTTGGTCAGTCCTGAGGGAATGCTGCACTGTCAGATGGTCAGTCCTGAGGGAGTGCTGCACTGTCAGAGGGTCAGTACTGAGGGAGTGCAGCCCAGTCAGAGGGTCAGTACTGAGGGAGTACTGCACTGTCAGAGTTTCAGTACTGAGGGAGTGCTGCACTGTCAGATGGTCAGTACTGAGGGAGTGCTGCACTGTCAGAGGGTGAGTGCTGAGAGAGTGCTGCAGTGTCAAAGGGTCACCGCTGAGGGTGTGCAGCACTGTCAGAGGGTCAGTATTGAGGGAATGCTGCACTGTCAGTTGGTCAGTCCTGAGGGAATGCTGCACTGTCAGATGGTCAGTCCTGAGGGAGTGCTGCACTGTCAGAGGGTCAGTACTGAGGGAGTGCAGCCCAGTCAGAGGGTCAGTACTGAGGGAGTACTGCACTGTCAGAGTTTCAGTACTGAGGGAGAGCTGCACTGTCAGATGGTCAGTACTGAGGGAGTGCTGCACTGTCAGAGGATCAGTCCTGAGGGAGTGCTGCACTGTCAGAGGGTCAGTACTGAGGGAGTGCAGCCCAGTCAGAGGGTCAGTACTGAGGGAGTACTGCACTGTCAGAGTTTCAGTACTGAGGGAGAGCTGCACTGTCAGAGGGTCAGTACTGAGGGAATGCTGCACTGTCAGACGGTCAGTTCTGAGGTAGCGCTGCACTGTCAGAGGTTCAGTACTGAGGGAGTGCTGCACTGTCAGATGGTCAGCACTGAGGGAGTGCCGCGCTGTCTGTGGGTCAGTACTGAGTGAGAGCTGCACTGTCAGAGGATCAGTGTGGAGGGACTGCAGCATTGTCAGAGGGTCAGTACTGAGGGAGTGCAGCACTGTCAGATGGTCAGCACTGAGGGAGTGCTGCACTGTCAGAGGGTCTGTATTGAGTGAATGCTGCACGGTAAGTGGTTCAGTCCTGAGGGAGTGCAGCACTGTCAGTGGGTCAGTACTGAGGGAATGCTGCGCGTCAGACGGTCAGTTCTGAGGGAGTGCTGCACTGTCAGAGTTTCAGTACTGAGGGAGTGCTGGACGGTCTGAGTGTCAGTACGGAGAGAGTGCTGCACTGTCAGAGGGTCTGTACTGAGGGAGTGCTGCGCTGTTAGAGGATCAGCACTGAGGGAGTGCCGCGCTGTCATCGGGTCAGTACTGAGGGAGTGCTGCACTGTCAGAGGGTCAGTACTGAGGGAGTGCAGCACTGTCAGATGGTCAGTACTGAGGGAGTGCAGCACTGTCAGATGGTCAGTACTGAGGGAGTGCAGCACAGTCAGAGGGTCAGTGCTGAGAGAGTGCTGCACTGTCAAGGGTCACTGCTGAGGGATTGCAGCACTGTCAGAGGGTCAGTATTGAGGGAATGCTGCACTGTAAGAGCTTCAGTACTGAGGGAGTGCTGCACTGTCAGAGGATCAGTGTGGAGGAAGTGCATCATTATCAGAGGGTCAGTACTGAGGGAGTGCTGCACTGTCAGATGGTCAGTACTGAGGGAGTGCTGCACTGTCAGAGGGTGAGTGCTGAGAGAGTGTTGCAGTGTCAAAGGGTCACTGCTGAGGGTGTGCAGCATTGTCAGAGGGTCAGTATTGAGGGAATGCTGCACTGTCAGTGGGTCAGTACTGAGGGAATGCTGCACTGTCAGATGGTCAGTACTGAGGGGAGTGCTGCACTGTCAGAGGGTCAGTACTGAGGGAGTGCTGCCCAGTCAGAGGGACAGTACTGAGGGAGAGCTGAACTGTCACATGGTCAGTACTGAGGGAGTGCTGCACTGTCAGAGGGATCAGTTCTGAGGGAGGGCCGCACTGTCAGAGGGTCAGTACAGATGGAGTGCTGCACTGTCAGAGGGTCAGTATGAGGGAGTGCTGCACTGTCAGAGGATCAGTGTGGAGGGAGTGCAGCATTGTCAGAGGGTCAGTACTGATGGAGAGCTGCGCTGTCAGAGGGTCAGTACTGAGGGAGTGCTGCGCTGTCAGAGGGTCAGTTCTGAGGGAGTGCCGCGCATTCTGAGGGTCAGTACAGAGAGTGCTACACTGTCAGAGGATCAGTAGAGAGGGAGTGCTGCACTGTCAGAGGGTCAGTACTGAGGGAGAGCTGCACTGTCAGAGGATCAGTGTGGAGGGAGTGCAGCACTGTCAGAGGGTCAGGACTGAGGGAGTGCAGCACTGTCAGATGGTCAGCACTGAGGGAGTGCTGCACTGTCAGAGGGTCTGTATTGAGGGATGCTGCACTGTAAGAGGTTCAGTACTGAGGGAGTGCTGCACTGTCAGAGGGTCAGTACTGAGGGAATGCTGCACTGTCAGAAGGTCAGTACTGAGGGAGTGCTGCACTGTCTGAGGGTCAGTACTGAGGTGCAGCTGCACTGTCTGAGGATCAGTGTGGTGGGAGTGCAGCATTGTCGGAGGGTCAGTACTGAGGGACTGCTGCGCTGTCAGAGGGTCAGCACTGAGGGAGTGCCAGGCTGTCAGCCGGTCAGTACTGAGGGAGTGCTGCACTGTCAGAGGGTCATTACTGAGGGAGTGCTGCACTGTCAGATGGTCAGTGCTGAGGGTTTGCTGCACTGTCAGAGGGTCAGAACTGAGGGAGTGCAGCACAGTCACAGGGTCAGTGCTGAGAGAGTGCTGCACTGTCAAAGGGTCACTGCTGACGAATTGCTGCACTGTCAGATGGTCAGTACTGAGGGGAGTGCTGCACTGTCAGAGGATCAGTTCTGAGGGAGGGCCGCACTGTCAGAGGGTCAGTAC
>NW_026869203.1:0-31042 GCF_020745735.1 Hemiscyllium ocellatum | reverse complement strand
CGTGCAGCACTCCCTCAGTACTGAACTTCTGACTGGACTGCACTCCCTCAGTACTGACCCTCTGACAGTGCAGCACTCCCTCAGCAGTGACCCTTTGACAGTGCAGCACTCTCTCAGCACTGACCCTCTGACTGTGCTGCACTCCCTCAGTACTGATCCTCTGACAGTGCAGCACTCCCTCAGTACTGACCATCTGACAGTGCGGCACTCCCTCAGTACTGACCCTCTGACAGTGCAGCACTCCCTCAGTACTGACCGGCTGACAGCGCGGCACTCCCTCAGTGCTGCCCCTCTGAGAGCGCAGCATTCCCTCAGTACAGACCATCTGACAGTGCAACACTCCCTCAGTACTGACCCTCAGACCGTGCAGCACTCCCTCAGTACTGACCCTCTGACAGTGCAGCACTCCCTCAGAACTTACCGTCTGACAGCGCACCATTCCCTCAGTACTGACCCTCTGACAGTGCAGCACTCCCTCAGGACTGATCCTCTGACAGTGCAGCATTCCCTCAGTACAGACACTCTGACAGTGCAGCACAACCTCAGTGCTGACCATCTGACAGTGCAGCACTCCCTCAGGACTGACCATCTGACAGTGCAGCATTCCTTCAGTACTGAACCTCTTACAGTGCAGCATTCCCTCAATACTGACCCTCTGACAGTGCTGCAATCACTCAGCAGTGACCCTTTGACAGTGCAGCACTCTCTCAGCACTGACCCTCTGACTGTGCTGCACTCCCTCAGTACTGACCCTCTGACAGTGCAGCCCTCCCTCAGGACTGACCATCTGACAGTGCAGCACTCCCTCAGTACTGACCCTCTGACAGTGCAGCACTCCATCTGTACTGACTCTCTGACAGTGCGGCACTCCCTCAGAACTGATCCTCTGACAGTGCAGCACTCCCTCAGTACTGACCATCTGACAGTGCAGCTCTCCCTCAGTACTGACCCTCTGACAGTGCAGTACTCCCTCAGTACTGACCCTCTGACTGGACTGCACTCCCTCAGTACTGACCCTCTGACAGTGCAGCACTCCCTCAGGACTTACCATCTGACAGTGCAGCATTCCCTCAGTACTGACCCACTGAGAGTGCAGCATTCCCTCAATACTGACCGTCTGACAGTGCTGCACACCCTCAGCAGTGACCCTTTGACACTGCAGCACTCTCTCAGCACTCACCCTCTGACAGTGCAGCACTCCCTCAGTACTGACCATCTGAAAGTGCAGCACTCCCTCAGTACTGACCCTCTGACAGTGCAGCACCCCCTCAGTACTGACCGGCTGACAGCGCGGCACTCCCTCACTGCTGACCCTCTGACAGCACAGAACTCCCTCAGTACTGACCCTCTGACAAAGATGCACTTCCTCCACACTGATCCTCTGACAGTGCAGCACTCCCTCAGTACTGAACCTCTTACAGTGCAGCATTCCCTCAGTACTGACCCTCAGACAGTGCAGCACTCCCTCAGTACTGAACCTCTGACAGTGCAGCACTCCCTCAGAACTGACCGTCTGACAGCGCAGCATTCCCTCAGCACTGACCCTCTGACAGTGCAGCACTCCCTCAGTACTGAACCACTTAGCGTGCAGCATTCCCTCAATACAGACCCTCTGACAGTGCAGCACTCCCTCAGTGCTGACCATCTGACAGTGCTGCACTCCCTCAGTACTGACCCTCTGACAATGCTGCAATCCCTCCACACTGATCCTCCGACAGTGCAGCTCTCACTCAGTACTGACCCTCAGACAGTGCAGCACTCCCTCAGTACTGACCCTCTGACAGTGCAGCGCTCCCTCAGAACTGACCATCTGACAGTGCAGCATTCCCTCAGTACTGACCCTCTGACAGTGCAACACTCCCTCAGTACTGAACCTCTTACAGTGCAGCACTCACTCAATACAGACCCTTTGACAGTGCAGCACTCCCTCTGTACTTACCATCTGACAGTGCTGCACTCCCTCAGTACTGATCATCTGACAATGCTGCACGCCCTCCACACTGATCCTCTGACAGTGCAGCTCTCCCTCAGTACTGACCCTCAGACAGTGCAGCACTCCCTCAGTTCTGATCCTCTGGCAGTGCTGCACTCCCTCCACACTGATCCTCTGACAGTGCAGCACTCCCTCAGTGCTGACCCTTTGACAGCGCAGCAGTCCCTCAGTACTGACCCACCGACAATGCTGCACTCCCACCACACTGATCCTCAGACAGTGCAGCTGTCCCTCTGTACTGACCATCTGACAGTGCTGCATTCCCTCAGTACTGACCCTCTGATAGTGCTGCACTCCCTCAGTACTGACCCTCTGACAATGCTGCGCTCCCTCCACACTGATCCTCTGACAGTGCAGCTCTCCCTCAGTACTGACCATCAGACAGTGCAGCACTCCCTCCCTACTGATCCTCTGACAGTGTAGCACTCTCTGTGCTGACCCTCAGACTGCGCGGCAATCCCTTAGTACTGACCCTCTGACAGCGCAGCACTCCCTCAGTACTGACCCTCTGACAGCGCAGCTCTCCATCAGTACTGACCCTCTGACAATGCTGCACCCCCTCCACACTGATCCTCTGACAGTGCAGCACTCCCTCAGTACTCACCCTCTGACAGTGCAGCACTCCCTCAGAACTGATCCTCTGACAGTGCAGCTCTCCCTCAGTACTGACCCTCTGACAGTGCAGTACTCCCTCAGTACTGACCCTCTGACTGGGCTGCACTCCCTCAGTACTGACCCTCTGACAGTGCAGCACTCCCTCAGGACTGACCATCTGACAGTGCAGCATTCCCTCACTACTGACCCACTGACAGTGCAGCATTCCCTCAATACTGACCCTCTGACAGTGCTGCACACCCTCAGCAGTGACCCTTTGACACTGCAGCACTCTCTCAGCACTCACCCTCTGACAGTGCAGAACTCCCTCAGTACTGACCATATGACAGTGCTGCACTCCCTCAGTACTGACCGTCTGACAGTTCAGCAACCCCACAGTAATGACCGGCTGACAGCGCGGCACTCCCTCAGTGCTAACCCTCTGACAGCACAGCACTCCCTCAGTACTGACCATCTGACAATGCTGCACTCCCTCCACACTGATCCTCTGACAGTGCAGCACTCCCTCAGTACTGAACCTCTTACAGTGCAGCATTCCCTCAATACTGACCCTCTGACAGTGCTGCAATCCCTCAGCAGTGACCCTCTGACAGTGCAGCCCTCCCTCAGGACTGACCATCTGACAGCGCAACAATCCCTCAGTACTGACCCACCGACAATGCTGCACTCCCACCACACTGATCCTCAGACAGTGCAGCTGTCCCTCAATACTGACCATCTGACAGTGCTGCATTCCCTCAGTACTGACCCTCTGATAGTGCTGCACTCCCTCAGAAATGACCCTCTGAAAATGCTGCAGTCCCTCCACACTGATCCTCTGACAGTGCAGCTCTCCCTCAGTACTGACCATCAGACAGTGCAGCACTCCCTCTCTACTGATCCTCTGACAGTGTAGCACTCTCTGTACTGACCCTCAGACTGCGCGGCAATCCCTCAGTACTGACCCTCTGACAGCGCAGCACTCCCTCAGTACTGACACTCTGACAGCGCAGCTCTCCATCAGTACTGACCCTCTGACAATGCTGCACCCCCTCCACACTGATCCTCTGACAGTGCAGCACTCCCTCAGTACTCACCCTCTGACAGTGCAGCACTCCCTCAGAACTGATCCTCTGACAGTGCAGCTCTCCCTCAGTACTGACCCTCTGACAGTGCAGTACTCCCTCAGTACTGACCCTCTGACTGGGCTGCACTCCCTCAGTACTGACCCTCTGACAGTGCAGCACTCCCTCAGGACTGACCATCTGACAGTGCAGCATTCCCTCAGTACTGACCCACTGACAGTGCAGCATTCCCTCAATACTGACCCTCTGACAGTGCTGCACACCCTCAGCAGTGACCCTTTGACACTGCAGCACTCTCTCAGCACTCACCCTCTGACAGTGCAGAACTCCCTCAGTACTGACCATATGACAGTGCTGCACTCCCTCAGTACTGACCGTCTGACAGTTCAGCAACCCCACAGTAATGACCGGCTGACAGCGCGGCACTCCCTCAGTGCTAACCCTTTGACAGCACAGCACTCCCTCAGTACTGACCATCTGACAATGCTGCACTCCCTCCACACTGATCCTCTGACAGTGCAGCACTCCCTCAGTACTGAACCTCTTACAGTGCAGCATTCCCTCAATACTGACCCTCTGACAGTGCTGCAATCCCTCAGCAGTGACCCTCTGACAGTGCAGCCCTCCCTCAGGACTGACCATCTGACAGCGCAACAATCCCTCAGTACTGACTCTCTGACAATGCTGCAGTCCGTCCACTCTGATCCTCTGACAGTGCAGCACTCCCTCAGTACTGACCATCTGACAGTGCAGCTCTCCCTCAGTACTGACCCTCTGACAGCGCAGCACTCCCTCAGTACTGACCCTCTGACAGCGCAGCTCTCCATCAGTACTGACCCTCTGACAATGCTGCACTCCCTCCACACTGATCCTCTGACAGTGCAGCACTCTCTCAGTACTCACCCTCTGACAGTGCAGCACTCCCTCAGAACTGATCCTCTGACAGTGCAGCTCTCCCTCAGTACTGACCCTCTGACAGTGCAGTACTCCCTCAGTCCTGACCCTCTGACTGGGCTGCACTCCCTCAGTACTGACCCTCTGACAGTGCAGCACTCCCTCAGGACTGACCATCTGACAGTGCAGCATTCCCTCAGTACTGACCCACTGACAGTGCAGCATTCCCTCAATACTGACCCTCTGACAGTGCTGCACACCCTCAGCAGTGACCCTTTGACACTGCAGCACTCTCTCAGCACTCACCCTCTGACAGTGCAGAACTCCCTCAGTACTGACCATCTGACAATGCTGCACTCCCTCCACACTGATCCTCTGACAGTGCAGCACTCCCTCAGTACTGAACCACTTACAGTGCAGCATTCCCTCAATACTGACCCTCTGACAGTGCTGCAATCCCTCAGCAGTGACCCTCTGACAGTGCAGCCCTCCCTCAGGACTGACCATCTGACAGCGCAACAATCCCTCAGTACTGACTCTCTGACAATGCTGCAGTCCGTCCACTCTGATCCTCTGACAGTGCAGCACTCCCTCAGTACTGACCATCTGACAGTGCAGCTCTCCCTCAGTACTGACCCTCTGACAGCGCAGCACTCCCTCAGTACTGACCCTCTGACAGCGCAGCTCTCCATCAGTACTGACCCTCTGACAATGCTGCACTCCCTCCACACTGATCCTCTGACAGTGCAGCACTCTCTCAGTACTCACCCTCTGACAGTGCAGCACTCCCTCAGAACTGATCCTCTGACAGTGCAGCTCTCCCTCAGTACTGACCCTCTGACAGTGCAGTACTCCCTCAGTCCTGACCCTCTGACTGGGCTGCACTACCTCAGTACTGACCCTCTGACAGTGCAGCACTCCCTCAGGACTGACCATCTGACAGTGCAGCATTCCCTCAGTACTGACCAACTGACAGTGCAGCATTCCCTCAATACTGACCCTCTGACAGTGCTGCACACCCTCATCAGTGACCCTTTGACACTGCAGCACTCTCTCAGCACTCACCCTCTGACAGTGCAGAACTCCCTCAGTACTGACCATATGACAGTGCTGCACTCCCTCAGTACTGACCGTCTGACAGTTCAGCAACCCCACAGTAATGACCGGCTGACAGCGCGGCACTCCCTCAGTGCTAACCCTCTGACAGCACAGCACTCCCTCAGTACTGACCATCTGACAATGCTGCACTCCCTCCACACTGATCCTCTGACAGTGCAGCACTCCCTCAGTACTGAATCTCTTACAGTGCAGCATTCCCTCAATACTGACCCTCTGACAGTGCTGCAATCCCTCAGCAGTGACCCTCTGACAGTGCAGCACTCCCTCAGGACTGACCATCTGACAGCGCAACAATCCCTCAGTACTGACTCTCTGACAATGCTGCAGTCCGTCCACTCTGATCCTCTGACAGTGCAGCACTCCCTCAGTACTGACCATCTGAC
The DNA here is from genome assembly GCF_020745735.1 of Hemiscyllium ocellatum. NCBI lineage: Eukaryota > Metazoa > Chordata > Chondrichthyes > Orectolobiformes > Hemiscylliidae > Hemiscyllium > Hemiscyllium ocellatum. Next base: position 24,974 of record NW_026869203.1, on the reverse strand, counting down.
AGTGCAGCTCTCCCTCAGTACTGACCCTCTGACAGTGCAGTACTCCCTCAGTACTGACCCTCTGAATGTGCTGCACTCCCTCAGTACTGACCATCTGACAGTGCAGCACTCCCTCAGGACTGACCATCTGACAGTGCACAATTCCCCCAGTATTGACCATCTGACAGTGCTGCAATCCCTCAGCAGTGACCCTTTGACAGTGCAGCACTCTCTCAGCACTGACCCTCTGACTGTGCTGCACTCCCTCAGTACTGAACCTCTGACTGTGCAGCACTCCCTCAGAACTGACCGTCTGACAGCGCAGCATTCCCTCAGTACTGACCCTCCGATAATGCTGCACTCCCTCAGTACTGAACCTCTTACAGTGCAGCATTCCCTCAATACAGATCCTCTGACAGTGCAGCACTCCCTCAGTGCTGACCATCTGACAGTGCTGCACTCCCTCAGTACTGACCCTCTGACAATGCTGCACTCCCTCCACACTGATCCTCTGACAGTGCAGCTCTCCCTCAGTACTGACCCTCAGACAGTGCAGCACTCCCTCTGTACTGATACTCTGACAGTGCAGTATTCCCTCAGTACTGACCCTCTGACTGTGCTGCACTCCCTCAGTACTGACCCTCTGACAGTGCAGCACTCCATCTGTACTGACCCTCTGACAGTGCTGCAATCCCTCAGCAGTGACCTTTTGACAGTGCAGCACTCTCTCAGCACTGACCCTCTGACTGTGCTGCACTCCCTCAGTACTGACCCTCAGACAGTGCAGCACTCCCTCTGTACTGATACTCTGACAGTGTAGCACTCTCTGTACTGACCCTCAGACTGCACGGCACTCCCTCAGTACTGACCCTCTGACAGCGCAGCACTCCCTCAGTACAGACCGGCTGACAATGCTGCACTCCCTCCACACATCCTCTGACAGTGCTGCACTCCCTCAGTACTGACCCTCTGACAGTGCAGCACTCCATCTGTACTGACCCTCTGACAGTGCGGCACTCCCTCAGAACTGATCCTCTGACAGTGCAGCACTCCCTCAGTACTGACCATCTGACAGTGCAGCTCTCCCTCAGTACTGACCCTCTGACAGTGCAGTACTCCCTAAGTACTGACCCTCTGACTGTGCTGCACTCCCTCAGTACTGACCCTCTGACAGTGCAGCACTCCCTCAGGACTGACCATCTGACAGTGCAGCATTCCCTCAGTACTGACCCACTGACAGTGCAGCATTTCCTAAATACTGACCCTCTGACAGGGTAGCACACCCTCAGCAGTGACCCTATGACACTGCAGCACTCTCTCAGAACTCACCCTCTGACAGTGCAGCACTCCCTCAGTACTGACCATCTGACACTGCTGCACTCCCTCAGTACTGACGCTCTGTGAGTGCAGCACCCCCTCAGTACTGACCGGCTGACAGCGCGGCACTCCCTCAGTGCTGACCCTCTGACCGCACAGAACTCCCTCAATACTGACCCTCTGACAATGCTGCACTCCCTCCACACTGATCCTCTGACAGTGCCGCACTCCCTCAGTACTGAACCTCTTACAGTGCAGCATTCCCTCAATACTGACCCTCTGACAGTGCTGCAATTCCTCAGCAGTGACCCTTTGACAGTGCAGCACTCTCTCAGCACTGACCCTCTGACTGTGCTGCACTCCCTCAGTACTGACCCTCTGACAGTGCAGCACTCCTTCAGTACTGACCATCTGACAGTGCTGCACTCCCTCAGTCCTGACCCTCTGACAGTTCAGCACTCCCTCAGTACTGACCGGATGACAGCGCGACACTCCCTCAGTGCTGATCATCTGACAGCGCAGTACTCCCTCAGTACAGACCCTCTGACAGTGCAACACTCACTCAGTACTGACCCTCAGACAGTGCAGCACTCCCTCAGTACTGAAGCTCTGACAGTGCAGCGCTCCCTCAGAACTGACCGTCTGACAGTGCAGCATTCCCTCAGTACTGACCCTCTGACAGTGCAACACTCCCTCAGCACTGAACTCTTACAGTGCAGCATTCACTCAATACAGACCCTCTGACAGTGCTGCACTCCCTCAGTACTGATCTTCTAACAATGCTGCACTGCCTCCACACTGACCCTCTGACAGTGCAGCACTCCCTCAGTTCTGATCCTCTGACAGTGCAGCACTCATCTGTACTGACCCTCTGACAGTGCGGCACTCCCTCAGAACTGATCCTCTGACAGTGCAGCACTCCCCATTAATGACCCTCTGACAGTGCAGCTCTCCCTCAGTACTGACCCTCTGGCAGTGCAGTACTCCCTCTGCACTGACACTCTGACTGTGCTGCACTTCCTCAGTACTGACCCTCTGACAGTGCAGCACTCCCTCAAGACTGACCAGCTGACAGTGCAGCATTCACTCAGTATTGACCCTCTAACAGTGCAGCATTCCCTCAATACTGACCATCAGACAGTGCTGCAATCCCTCAGCAGTGACCCTTTGACAGTGCAGCACTCTCTCAGCACTGACCCTCTGATTGTGCTGCTCTCCCTCAGTAATGACCCTCTGACAGTGCAGCACTCTCTCAGCACTGACCAGCTGACAGTGCTGCACTCCTTCAGTAATGACCCTCTGACAGTGCAGCACTCCCTCAGTACTGACCGGCTGACAGCGCGGCACTCCCTCAGTGCTGACCCTCTGACAGCGCAGCAGTCCCTCAGTACTGACCCTCCGACAATGCTGCACTCCCACCACACGGATCCTCTGACAGTGCAGCTCTCCCTCAGTACTGTTCCTAAGAAAGTGCAGCACTCCCTCAGTGCTGACCATCTGACAGTGCTGCACTCCGTCAGTACTGACCATCAGAGAGTGCAGCACTCCCTCTCTACTGATCCTCTGACAGTGTAGCACTCTCTGTACTGATCCTCAGACTGCGTGGCACTCCCTCAGTACTGACAATCTGACAGTGCAACTCTCCCTCAGTACTGACCCTCTGACAGTGCAGTACTCCCTCAGTACTGACCCTCTGACTGTGCTGCACTCCCTCAGTACTGACCCTCTGGCAGTGCAGCACTCCCTCAGGACTGACCATCTGACAGTACAGCATTCCCTCAGTACTGACCCTCTGTCTGTGCTGCACTCCCTCAGTACTGACCCTCTGATAGTGCAGCACTCCCTCAGGACTGACCATCTGACAGTGCAGCATTCCCTCAATACTGACCCTCTGAAAGTGCTGCACACCCTCAGCAGTGACCCTCTGACAGTGCAGAAACCCCGCAGTACTGACCGGCTGACAGCGCGGCACTCCCTCAGTGCTGACCCTCTGACAGCACAGCACTCCCTCAGTACTGACATTCTGACAATGCTGCACTCCCTCCACACTGATCCTCTGACAGTGCAGCACTCCCTCAGTACTGAACCTCTTACAGTGCAGCATTCCCTCAATACTGACCCTCTGACAGTGCTGCAATCCCTCAGCAGTGACCCTTTGACAGTGCCGCACTCTCTCAGCACTGACCCTCTGACTGTGCTGCACTCCCTCAGTACTGACCCTCTGACAGTGCAGCCCTCCCACAGGACTGACCATCTGACAGTGCTGCACTCCCTCAGTACTGACCGGATGACAGCGCGGCATCCCTTAGTGCTGACCCTCTGACAGCGCAGCACTCCCTCAGTACTGAACCTCTGACAGTGCAGCACTCCCTCAGAACTGACCGTCTGACAATGCTGCAGTCCCTCCACACTGATCCTCTGACAGTGCAGCACTCCCTCAGTGCTGACCATCTGACAGTGCTGCACTCCCTCAGTACTGACCCTCTGACAATGCTGCTGTCCCTCCACACTGATCCTCTGACAGTGCAGCACTCCCTCAGTACTGACCCTCAGACAGTGCAGCACTCCCTCAGTACTGAACCTCTGACAGTGCAGCGCTCCCTCAGAACTGACCGTCTGACAGTGCAGCATTCCCTCAGTACTGACCCTCTGACAGTGCAACACTCGCTCAGTACTGAACTTCTTACAGTGCAGCATTCACTCAATACAGACCCTCTGACAGTGCAGCACTCCCTCAGTACTGACCATCTGACAGTGCTGCACTCCCTCAGTACTGATCCTCTGACAATGCTGCACTCCATCCACACTGATCCTCTGACAGTGCAGCTCTCCCTCAGTACTGACCCTTAGACAGTGCAGCACTCCCTCAGTGCTGACCATCTGACAGTGCTGCACTCCCTCAGTACTGACCCTTTGACAATGCTGCACTCCCTCCACACTGATCCTCCGACAGTGCAGCTCTCCCTCAGTACTGACCATCAGACAGTGCAACACTCCCTCTCTACTGACCCTCTGACAGTGTAGCACTCTCTGTACTGACCCTCAGACTGCGTGGCACTCCCTCAGTACTGACCCTCTGACAGCGCAGCACTCCCTCAGTACAGACCCTCTGACAATGCTGCACTCCCTCCACACTCATCCTCTGACAGTGCAGCAGTCCCTCAGTACTGACCCTCTGACAGTGCAGCACTCCATCTGTACTGACCCTCTGACAGTGCGGCCCTCCCTCAGAACTGATCCTCTGACAGTGCAGCACTCCCTCAGTACTGACCCTCTGACAGTGCAGTACTCCCTCAGTACTGACCCTCTGACTGTGCTGCACTCCCTCAATACTGACCCTCTGACAGAGCAGCACTCTCTCAGCACTGACCCTCTGACTGTGCTGCATTCCCTCAGTACTGACCATCTGACAGCGCTGCACTCCCTCAGTACTGACCCTTTGACAATGCTGCAGTCCCTCCACACTGATCCTCTGACAGTGCAGCTCTCACTCAGTACTGACCCTCAGACAGTGCAGCACTCCCTCAGTACTGACCCTCTGACAGTGCAACACTCGCTCAGTACTGAACTTCTTACAGTGCAGCATTCACTCAATACAGACCCTCTGACAGTGCAGCACTCCCTCAGTACTGACCATCTGACAGTGCTGCACTCCCTCAGTACTGATCCTCTGACAATGCTGCACTCCATCCACACTGATCCTCTGACAGTGCAGCTCTCCCTCAGTACTGACCCTCAGACAGTGCAGCACTCCCTCAGTTCTGATCCTCTGACAATGCTGCACTCCCTCCACACTGATCTTCTGACAGTGCAGCACTCCCTCAGTGCTGACCCTCTGACAGCGCAGCAGTCCCTCAGTACTGACCCTCCGACAATGCTGCACTCGCACCACACTGATCCTATGACAGTGCGGCACTCCCTCAGAACTGACCATCTGACAGTGCAGCTCTCCCTCAGTACTGACCCTCTGACAGTGCAGTGCTCCCTCAGTACTGACCCTCTGACTGTGCTGCACTTCCTCAGTACTGACCCTCTGACAGTGCAGCACTCCCTCAGTACTGACCGGATGACAGCGCGGCATCCCTTAGTGCTGACCCTCTGACAGCGCAGCACTCCCTCAGTACAGACCCTCTGACAGTGCAACACTCCCTCAGTACTGAACCTCTGACAGTGCAGCAATCCCTCAGAACTGACCCTCTGACAGTGCTGCAATCCCTCTGCAGTGACCCTTTGACAGTGCAGCACTCTCTCAGCACTGACCCTCTGACTGTGCAGCATTCCCTCAGTACTGACCATCTGACAGCGCTGCACTCCCTCAGTACTGACCCTCTGACAGCGCGGCACTCCCTCAGTGCTGACCCTCTGACAGCGCAGCACTCCCTCAGTACTGACCCTCCGACAATGCAGCACTCCCTCCACACTGATCCTCTGACAGTGCAGCTCCCCCTCTCTACTGATCCTCTGACAGTGTAGCACTCTCTGTACTGACCCTCAGACTGCGCGGCACTCCCTCAGTACTGACCCTCTGACAGCGCAGCACTCCCTCAGTACTGACCCTCTGACAATGCTGCACTCCCTCCACACTCATCCTCTGACAGTGCAGCAGTCCGTCAGTACTGAACCTCTGACAGTGCAGCACTCCATCTGTACTGACCCTCTGACAGTGCGGCCCTCCCTCAGAACTGATCCTCTGACAGTGCAGCACTCCCTCAGGACTGACCATCTGACGGTGCAGCTCTCCCTCAGTACTGACCCTCTGACAGTGCAGTACTCCCACAGTACTGACCCTCTGACTGTGCTGCACTACGTCAGTACTGACACTCTGACAGTGCAGCACTCCCTCAGGACTGACCATCTGACAGTGCAGCATCCCGACAGTACTGACCCACTGACAGTGCAGCATTCCCTCAATACTGACCCTCTGATAGTGCTGCACACCCTCAGCAGTGACCCTTTGACAGTGCAGCACTCTCTCAGCACTCACCCTCTAACAGTGCAGCACTCCCTCAGTACTGACTATCTGACAGTGCTGCACTCCCTCAGTACTGACCCTCTGACAGTGCAGCAACCCCGCAGTACTGACCGGCTGACAGCGCGGCACTCCCTCAGTGCTGACCCTCTGACAGCACAGCACTCCCTCAGTACTGACCCTCTGACAATGCTGCACTCCCTCCACACTGATCCTCTGACAGTGCAGCATTCCCTCAGTACTGACCCTCTGACAGTGCTGCAATCCCTCAGCAGTGACCCTTTGACTGTGCAGCACTCACTCAGCACTGATCCTCTGACTGTGGTGCACTCCCTCAGTACTGACCCTCTGACAGTGCAGCCCTCCCTCAGGACTGACCGGCTGACAGCGCGGCATCCCTCAGTGCTGTCCCTCTGACAGCGCAGCACTCCCTCAGTACAGACCCTCTGACAGTGCAGCGCTCCCTCAGAACTGACCGTCTGACAGTGCAGCATTCCCTCAGTACTGACCCTCTGACAGTGCAACACTCCCTCAGTACTGACCCTCTTACAGTGCAGCATTCACTCAATACAGACCCTCTGACAGTGCAGCACTCCCTCAGTACTGACCCTCTGACAGTGCAACACTCCCTCAGTACTGAACCTCTTACAGTGCAGCATTCACTCAATACAGACCCTCTGACAGTGCAGCACTCCCTCAGTACTGACCATCTGACAGTGCTGCACTCCCTCAGTACTGATCCTCTGACAATGCTGCACTCCCTCCACACTGATCCTCTGACAGGGCAGCACACCCTCAGTGCTGACCCTCTGACAGTGCAACACTCCCTCAGTACTGACCCTCTGACAGTTCAGCTCTCCCTCAGTACTGACCATCTGACAGTGCAGTACTCCCTCAGTACTGACCCTCTGACTGTGCTGCACTCCCTCAGTACTGACCCTCTGACAGTGCAGCACTCCCTCAGGACTGACCATCTGACAGTGCAGCATTCCCTCAGTACTGACCACTGACAGTGCTGCATTCCCTCAATACTGACACTCTGACAGTGCTGCACACCCTCAGCAGTGACCCTTTGACACTGCAGCACTTTCTCAGCACTCACCCTCTGACAGTGCAGCACTCCCTCAGTACTGACCAACTGACAGTGCTGCACTCCCTCAGTACTGACCGTCTGAAAGTGCAGCACCCCCTCAGTACTGACCGGTGACAGCGCAGCACTCCCTCCACACTCATCCTCTGACAGCACAGCACTCCCTCAGTACTGACCCTCTGACAGTGCAGCACTCCCTCAGTACTGACCCTCTGACAGTGCAGCACTCCATCTGTACTGACCCTCTGACAGTGCGGCCCTCCTTCAGAACTGATCCTCTGACAGTGCAGCACTCCCTCAGTACTGACCCTCTGACAGTGCAGCTCTCCCTCAGTACTGACCGTCTGACAGTGCAGATCTCCCTCAGTACTGACCCTCTGACTGTGCTGCTCTCCCTCTGTACTGACCCTCTGACAGTGCAGCACTCCCTCAGGACTGACCATCTGACAGTGCAGCATTCCCTCAGTACTGACCACTGGCAGTGCAGCATTCCCTCAATACTGACACTCTGACAGTGCTGCACACCCTCAGCAGTGACCCTTTGACACTGCAGCACTCTCTCAGCACTCACCCTCTGACAGTGCAGCACTCCCTCAGTACTGACCATCTGACAGTGCAGCACTCCCTCAGTACTGACCCTCTGACAGCGCAGCACCCCCTCAGTACTGACCGGCTGACAGCGCGGCACTCCCTCAGTGCTGACCCTCTGACAGCACAGAACTCCCTCAGTACTGACCTTCTGACAATGATGCACTTCCTCCACACTGATCCTCTGACAGTGCAGCACTCCCTCAGTACTGAACCTCTTACAGTGCAGCACTCCCTCAGTACTGACCGGATGACAGCGCGGCACTCCCTCAGTGCTGATCCTCTAACAGCGCAGCACTCCCTCAGTACAGACCATCTGACAGTGCAACACTCCCTCAGTACTGACCCACAGACCGTGCAGCTCTCCCTCAGTCCTGAACCTCTGACAGTGCAGCACTCCCTCAGTACTGAACCACTTTCCGTGCAGCATTCCCTCAATACATACCCTCTGACAGTGCAGCACTCCCTCAGTGCTGACCATCTGACAGTGCTGCACTCCCTCAGTACTGACCCTCTGACAATGCTGCAGTCCCTCCACACTGATCCTCTGACAGTGCAGCTCTCACTCAGTACTGACCCTCAGACAGTGCAGCACTCCCTCAGTACTGAACCTCTGACAGTGCAGCGCTCCCTCAGAACTGACCGTCTGACAGTGCAGCATTCCCTCAGTACTGACCCTCTGACAGTGCAACACTCCCTCAGTACTGACCATCTGACAGTGCTGCACACCCTCAGTACTGATCCTATGACAATGCTGCACTCCCTCCACACTGATCCTCTGACAGTGCAGCTTTCCCTCAGTACTGACCCTCAGACAGTGCAGCACTCCCTCAATTCTGACCCTCTGACATTGCAGCACTCCAACTGTACTGACCCTCTGACAGTGCGGCACTCCCTCAGAACTGATCCTCTGACAGTGCAGCACTCCCTCAGTACTGACCCTCTGACAGTGCAGCACTCCCTCAGTACTGACCATCTGACAGTGCAGCATTCCCTCAGTATTGACCCTCTGACAGTGCAGCATTCCCTCAATACTGACCCTCTGACAGTGCTGCAATCCCTCAGCAGTGACCATTTGACAGTGCAGCACTCTCTCAGCACTGACCCTCTGACTGTGCTGCACTCCCTCAGTACTGACCCTCTGACAGTGCAGCACTACCTCAGTACTGACCGGCTGACAGCGCGGCACTCCCTCAGTGCTGACCCTCTGACAGCACAGCACTCCCTCAGTACTGACCCTCTGACAATGCTGCACTCCCTCAGTACTGACCCTCTGACAGTGCAGCACTCCCTCAGTACTGACCGGATGACAGCGCGACATCCCTCAGTGCTGACCCTCTGACAGCGCAGCACTCCCTCAGTGCTGACCCTCTGACAGTGCAACACTCCCTCAGTGCTGACCATCAGACAGTGCAGCACTCCCTCAGTACTGAACCTCTGACAGTGCAGCACTTCCTCAGAACTGACCGTCTGACAGCGCAGCATTCCCTCAGTACTGACCCTCTGACAGTGCAGCACTCCCTCAGTGCTGACCATCTGACAGTGCTGCACTTCCCCAGTACTGACCCTCTGACAATGCTGCAGTCCCTCCACACTGATCCTCTGACAGTGCAGCTCTCACTCAGTACTGACCCTCAGACAGTGCAGCACTCCCTCAGTACTGAACCTCTGACAGTGCAGCACTCCCTCAGTACTGAACCTCTGACAGTGCAGCACTCCCTCAGAACTGACCGTCTGACAGTGCAGCATTCCCTCAGCACTGACCCTCTGACAGTGCAACACTCCCTCAGTACTGAACCTCTTACAGTGCAGCATCCACTCAATACAGACCCTCTGACAGTGCAGCACACCCTCAGTACTGACCATCTGACAGTGCTGCACTCCCTCAGTACTGATCCTCTGACAATGCTGCACTCCCTCCACACTGATCCTCTGACAGTGCAGCTCTCCCTCAGTACTGACCCTCAGACAGTGCAGCACTCCCTCAGTTCTGATCCTCTGACAATGCTGCACTCCCTCCACACTGATCCTCTGACAGTGCAGCACTCCCTCAGTGCTGACCCTCTGACAGCGTAGCAGTCCCTCAGTACTGACCCTCCGACAATGCTGCACTCCCACCACACTGATCCTATGACAGTGCGGCACTCCCTCAGAACTGATCCTCTGACAGTGCAGCACTCCCTCAGTACTGACCATCTGACAGTGCAGCAATCACTCAGTACTGACTGTCCGACACATAGTGTGGCGCTCCATCAGTACTGACCCTCTCACATCGCGGTGATCCCTCAGTAATAACCCGTCAGTTTGTGGTGATCCCTCACTTCTAAGCCTTTCACTGTGCAGCGCTCCCTCAGTAGTAACCCTCTCGCCGTGCAACACTCTGACAGCATAGCCATCCATTAGCACTCATCCGCAGAGAGTGTGCACTTCATCATTGCTGACTCTCTCACTGCATAGCAATCCCCCCGTCCTGACTCTCTGACAATGCTGCACTCCCTCCATACAGACCCGCTAACAATGCAGCACTCCCTCCACACTGACCCTCTGACAATGCTGCACTCCCTCCACACTGACCCTCTGACAATGCTGCACTCCCTCCACACTGATCCTCTGACAATGCTGCACTCCCTCCACAATGACCTTCTGACAATGCTGCCCTCCCTACACACTGATCCTCCGACAATGCTGCACTCCCTCCACACTGACCCTCTGACAATGTTGCTCTCCCTCCACACTGACCCTCTGACAATGCTGCACTCCCTCCACACTGACCCTCTGACAATGCTGCATTCCCTGCACACTGACCCTCTGAGAATGCTGCACTCCCTCCACACTGACCCTCTGACAATTCTGCACACCCTCCACACTGACCCTCTGACAATGCTGCACTCCCTCCACGCTGATCCTCTGATAGTGATGCACTCCCTCTGTATAAACCCTCTGACAGTCTGGAAGTGACCCTGTACTGACTCTCTGATAGTGTGGCCCCATCTCAGGACAAAACCTCTGACAGTGCAGCTCTCCATCAGAACTGACCCATTGATAGTGTAGCACTTCATCAGTGTTGACACTCTGACAGTACAGCACTTCCTCAGTACTGACCCATTGACAGTGCAGCACTCCCACAGTACTGACCCTCTGACAGTACAGCACTCCCTCAGTACTGACCCTCTGACAGTGCAGCAATCCCTCACTACTGACCCTCTGACAGCGCGGCACTTCCTCAGTACTGACCCTCTGACAGCGCAGCACTCACTCAGTACTGACCCTCTGACAATTCTGCACTCCCTCCACACTGATCCACTGACAGTGCAGCTCTCCCTCAGTACTGACCCTCTGACAGTGCAGCACTCCCTCAGTACTGAACCTCTGACAGTGCTGCACTCACTCAGTACTGACCCTCTGACAGTGCAGCAGTCCCTCAGTACTGACCCTCTGACAGTGCAGCACTCACTCAGCGCTGAACCTCTGACAGTGCAGCACTCCCTCAGTAATGTCCATCTGACAGTGCTGCACTCCCTCAGTACTGACCCTCTGACAGTGCAGCACTCCCTCTGTACTGACCCTCTGACAGCGCGGCACTCCCTCAGTACTGACCCTCTGACAGCGCAGCACTCCCTCAGTACTGACCCTCTGACAATTCTGCACTCCCTCCACACTGATCCTCTGACAGTGCAGCTCTCCCTCAGTCCTGACCCTCTGACAGTGCAGCACTACCTCAGTACTGAATCTCTGACAGTGTAGCACTCTCTCTGTACTGACCCTCTGACAGTGCAATGCTCCCTCAGTTCTGACCCTCTGATAGTGCAGCACTCTCTCTGCAATGACCCTCTGACAATGCTGCACTCCCTCCACACTGATCCTCTGACAGTGCAGCTCTCCCTCAGTACTGACCCTCTGACAGTGTAGCACTCCCTCAGTACTGACCTCTGACAGTGCTGCACTCCCTCAGTACTGATCCTCTGACACTGCAGCTCTCCCTGTGTACTGACCCTCTGACACTGCAGCTCTCCCTCAGTAATGACCGTCTGAAACAACACCCTCAGAACTGACACAATGACCAAGTAGCGCTCCCTAAGTAATGACCCTTTGACAGTCCATCACTCTCTCAGTACTGACCCTCTGGCAATGCAGCAATCACTCAGTACTGGCTGTCGGACACTTAGTGTGGCGTTCCATCAGTACTGACCCTCTGACAGCGCGCTGATCCCTCAGTACTAACCCCGTCAGTGTGTGGCGATCCCTCAATTCTAACCCTTTCACAGTGCAGCGCTCCCTCACTAGTAACCGTTTCACAGTGCGACACTCTGACAGCATGGCCATCCATTAGCACTGACCAGCCGAGAGTGTGCACTTCATCATTGCTGGCTCTCTCACTGCATAGCAATTCCCCCGTCCTGACTGTCTGACAATGCTGCACTCCCTCCTCACTGACCCTCTGACAATGCAGCACTCACCCCACACTGACCCTCTGATATTGCTGCACTCCCACACACTGACCCTCTGACAATGCTGCATTCCCTCCACACTGACCCTCTGACAATGCTGCACTACCTCCACACTGACCCTCTGACAATGCTGCACTCCCTCCATACTGACCCTCTGACAATGCTGTGCTCCCTCCACGCTGACCCTCTGACAATGCTGCACTCCCTCTACACTGACCCTCTGACAATGCTGCACTCCCTCCATACTGATCCTCTCGTAATGCTGCAGTCCCACACACTGACCCTCTGACAATGCTGCACTCCCCCCATACTGATCCTCTGACAATGCTGCACTCCCTCCACACTGACCCTCTGACAATGCTGCACTCCCCCCACACTGATCCTCTGATAATGCTGCACTCCCTCCACACTGATGCTCTGACAATGCTGCATTCCCTCCACACTGACCCTTTGACAATGCTGCACTCCCTCCATACTGATCCTCTGGTAATGCTGCACTCCCACGCACTGACCCTCTGACAATGCTGCACTCCCTCCACCCTGACCCTCTCACAATGCTGCACTCCCTCCACACTGACCCTCTGACAATGCTGCACTCCCACCACACTGATCCTCTGATAGTGATGCACTCCCTCTGTGCTGACTCTCTGACAGTGTGGAAGTGACCCTGTACTGACCCTCCGACAGTGTGTCCCAATCTCTGGACAAAACCTCTGACAGTGCAGCTTTCCATCAGAACTGACCCATTGACAGTGTAGCACTCCATCAGAGCTGACTCTCTGACAGTACAGCACTTCCTCAGTACTGACCCTCTGACAGTGCCGCACTCCCTCACTACTGACCCTCTGACAGTGCACCACTCCTTCAGTACTGACCCTCTGACAGTGCAGCACTCCCTCAGTCCTGACCCTCTGACTGTGCAGCACTCCCTCAGTACTGACCCTCTGACAGTGCAGCACTCCCTCACAACTGACCCTCTGACAGTGCTGCTCTCTCTCTGTACTGACCCTCTGACAGTGCTGCTCTCTCTCTGTACTGACACTCTGAATTATCACTCACTCAGAACTGACATTCTCACTGTGTAGCGCTCCCTCAGTACTGACCTTTTGATAGTGCATGCTCCCTCAGTGCTGACCCTCTGACATTGCAGCACTCCCTCAGTACTGTCCCTCTGATGGTGCAATGCTCTCTGAATACAGAGCCTCAGACAGTGCCGTATTCCCTCTGGACTGAACCTCTGACAGTGTGGTGCTCCCTCAGTACTGACCCTTTGACAGTGTAGTATTCTTCAGAAATGGCCTTCTAGTAATGAAGCAGTCCCTAACTACTGACTGTCCGACACTGCGGTGATCCCTCAGTACTGACCCTCTGACAGTGCAGCACTCCCTCAGTACTGACCCTCTGGCAATGCAGCACTCCCACAGTACTGACCCTCTGGCAATGCAGCACTCCCTCAGTACTGAGTCTCTGACAGTGCAGCACTCCCACAGTACTGACCCTCTGGCAATGCTGCACCACCTCAGTACTGACCCTCTGACAGTGCTGCACCCCCTCAGTACTGACCGTCTGGCAGTGCAGCACTCCCTCAGCACTGACCCTCTTTTTTCTATTTCATGGAGTCTTGTGGAAATGTGGAGACATAGGGTTTGCAGATTCTGAGGAAGTATGAGCGAGACGCACAAACCAAGCCCTGTCTGAAACTCTCTGTAATAGACTATTCAGAGGCACAGAGTCAAGAGATGCACAACTTGGAAACAGACTCTCCTGTCCAACGCATCCATACTAACCAGATGTTCTCATCTCATTTCATTCCCTTTGCTCGCACTTGGCTGATATCCCTCTAAACCCTTCCTATTCACATACTCATCCATTTAAATGTCGCAATTGTACCAGCCCCCATCACTTTCTCTGGCAGCTTCCTGCATGCCCTTGAATAAGGGCTCAAACATTCATACTGTCGATACAAACTCCAATAAACACCAACCTACAAAAGGGTATCATTGTCATCTTCAACCCACCCTTTGCTTCATCGTTATGCTGATTGCAGCACAGGGACAGAAACAGTCTTAGTGACCATCCACCGTCACCCTGTAATCAACTTATTTTCAAATGGGGCTTGCATGTGATTCCCACCCCCTCTAATTGTTACCTGGAAGGTGGGGGTGAGCTGTACTCTCCTGCTGCAGTCCTTGGGTGTCCCACAGTGATGTCAGGGAGGGAGCTCCAGGATTTTGACCTGAACCATGTAAAGAGCTCTCTTACTGGAGTGCCTTTTTAAAGTTGGGAAGTTAGTATAGACCAGGAGGACCCGAGAGCTGCTGTCCTGTCAGAGAGAGAGGCCTGGTGGGTGACACACCTCAGGTGAGGGGCGAGGTTGAGAATCTGGGCCTTCATGGTAATTTCAGACATGATAGAGATTGAGCCAACAGTGTTGACATCACGAACAAGTTAGCTGAGGTAACTGACCCCGCTTTGTAGCAGAGGGGTTCAATCACTTGAACAGAGCAAGCTGGAGAATTCAACACTAAAACCAATCTGTACGGATGCACTGGAGACCTGAAACATCAATACAGAGATTGCTGAACAAGCTAAGTATGTCCGGCAGCATCTCTGATGGGAGAGGGAGAAAGAGACAGACAGAGTTCACCTTTCAATCCAAAGATTTCTGCGGGAAAGCTCCTTCAGAACAGACCGTTTTGAGGAAGGGTCCCTTGAAATGTGAATTGTTCCTCTCTCTCCTCACCGTTGTTACTGAATATCCCCAGCCATCTGTTTGCTTGAGAATTTGATCTGACCTGATCCAAGCGTCACTGAGTCATTCAGTCTGTGCTCAATGCCCTGAGGCTGCTTCTGCTGAAAGTTGACAAACAGGTTTAAAGCTTTATAAGGTGTTGTATTCGGAGGGCGGGCTACATGGGAGAACAGATACAGAACACAGGCACTTCACAAAGATCCTTTTCAATGTAACTTTGTGATGTTAATTCAGAAGGAACAGCTCAGACCTAACATTTCAGTTAATCAGCCAAGGGGAGTGTATATGTCATGGCAAAGATTTGTTGTAAAGACTGTACAGAACCGAACTTTAGTGACTGTGTTTGTACGGAGAGTTTTTTTGTGAATAAAGTCTCTTTTTGAAATTGATATCAATATTTTTTCAAGGGGGATCAAGCATCTTGAGCTGGTGGAGGCATTGCCCTTATCTATAATCTTTCTTAAATAAACACGAGACAAGTTAGATACTCCCCGGGTATACACATCAAACGGTCATCAATGGGGAGGAGATGGTGGGATTGTCAGGGGGGCTCAGTGTTGCCTCACCCCCCCCCCCCCCCGGGTTCGATTCCAGCCTCGGGCGACTGTCTGTGTGGAGTTGGCACATTCTCCCCGTGTCACTGGCCAAAGATGTGCAGGCTAGGTGGATTAGCCAGAGGAATGAAGGGTTCCTGGGATGGGGCGGGGGGTAGGGGGATGCGGTGGTGGGGGGTGGGGGGAATAGGATGCTCTGACGAGGGTCAGTGTGAACCTGATGGGCCGAATGATCAATCCAGAGACTCAAATAATGTTCTGGGCCGTGGGGGGAGGCTGTGGGTCATCGCAGTGAGAACAGGTTTGGGAATGATCACGGTCCAAGGGGGTAACAGGTTTACTTTCTGAGATGTTGAGGGTATGATGTTTTCTCGAGGTTCTCTGGGGATAAACTTACTGAGGGGATGGTTTCTAAGGTTTGAGGGAGCACTATCTGTCAGTACAGGGTGCAGAGGGTCGCAAGGTACAGATACACTTCATAGATCATAGAACACAGAACAGTACAGCACAGAACAGGCCCTTCAGCCCACGATGTTGTGCCGAGCATTGATCCTCATGTAAGGTAAACCTAATGTACGGACCCTCAAATGTCTGTGACCATATACATATCCAGCAGTCTCTTAAATGTTCCCAACTTCGCTTCCACAACTGCTGCTGGCAACGCATTCCATGCTCGCAGAACTCTCTGTGTAAAGAACACACCTCTGACATCCCCTCTATACTTTCCTCCAACCAGCTTAAAACTCTGACCCCTCGTGTTAGCCATTTCTGCACTGTGATATAGTCTCTGGCTATCGACTCTATCTATGCCTCTCATTATCTTGTATAACTCAATTAGGTCCCCTCACTTTCTTCTTTTTTCCAATGAAAAAAGTCCAAGCTCAGTCAACCTCTCTTCGTTAGATAAGCCACCTATTCCAGGCAGCATCCTGGTAAACCTCCTCTGAACCCTCTCCAAAGCATCCACATCTTTCCGATAATAGGGTGACCAGAACTGGACACAGTATTCCAAGTGCAGTCTAACCAAAGTTTTATAGAGCTGCAACAATACCTCACGGCTCTTAAACTCAATCCCCCTGTTAATGAAAGCCAAAACACGAAATGCTTTCTTCACAACCCTGTCCACCTGGGTGGCCATTTTAAGGGATCTATGTACGTGCACACCAAAATCTCTCTGTTCCTTCGCACTGCCTTAATCCTGTACTCAGCTTTCAAATTCGACTTTCCAAAATGCATCACCTCACATTTATCCAGGTTGAACACCATCTGCCACCTCTCAGCCCATCTCTGCATCCTGTCAATGTCCCGCTGCAGCCTACAACAGCCCTCTACACTGTCAACGACACCTCCAACCTTTGTGTTGTCTGCAAACTTGCTGACCCATCCTTCAATCCCCTCATCCAAGTCATTAATCAAAGTAAAAAAAGAGTAGAGGCCCAAGGACAGAGCCCACCACTCACCACTGACTTCCAGGCAGAATACTTTCCTTCCACTACCACTCGCCGTCTTCTGTCGACCGGCTAATTCTGTATCCAGACAGTTACATTTCCCTGTATCCCATTCCTCCTGACCTTCTGAATGAGCCTACCATGGGGAACCTTATCAAATGCCTTATTGAAGTCCAGATACACAGCATCCACCGCTCGACCCTCATCAACTTGTCTAGTAACATCCTCAAAGAACTCAATAAGATTTGTGAGGCATGACCTGCCCCTCACAAAGCCGTGCTGACTGCATTTAATCAAACCATGCTCTTCCAGAGGGTCATATATCCTATCCCTCAGAATCCTTTCTAACACCTTGCAGACGACAGACGTGAGACTGACTGGTCTGTAATTGCTGGGGATTTCCCTATTTCCTTTGTTGAAGAGAGGAATTACATTTGCCTCCCTCCAGTCCTCAGGTACGACTCCAGTGGAGAGCGAGGATGCAAAGATCTTCGCAAGCGGCGAAGCCGTCACATTTCTCTCTTCCTAAAGCAGCCGAGGACAAATCTGGTCTGGCCCTGGAGACTTGTCAATCTTAACATTCGTCAAAAATTTCAGCACATCAGCTTCCTCAATCTCTATCTGATCCAGCATGCTTACCTGCTCCTCAATGGTTTCATTCACTACAAGGTCCTTTTCTTTAGTAAAGACAGAAGCAAAAAACCCATTTAGGGCTCCCCGTACCCCCTCAGACTCTACACACAAGTTCCCTATGCTATCCCTGATCGGTTCTCCTCCTTATTTGATCATTCTCTTATTCCTCACATACGTGTAAAATGCCTTTGGATTCTCCCTAATCCTTCCTGCCAAGCCTTTCTCGTGCTCCCTCCTGGCTCTCCTCAGACCATTTTTGAGCTCCTTCCCCGCCTGCCTGTAATCCTCTAGAGCTGAGCAAGACCTTAGCTTCCTCCACCTTACGTAAGTGGCCTTCTTTATTTTGACGAGAAGCTCCTCCCCTCTCGTCATCCAAGGTTCCTTTATCTTACCCCTTCTTGCCTATCTCAGAGGAACATATTTATGCATCAGTCGCAACAACTGTTCCTTAAACCGTCTCCACATGTCTATAGTGCCCTTTCTATGGAACAATTGCTCCCAGTCCATGCTTCCTAACCCACGTCTGATAGTATCATAGTATCCTTTTCCCCAATTAAATACCCTCCCATTGTACATGCTTCTCTCCTTCTCCATAGCTATGTACAATGCGAGGCAGTTGTGGTCACTATCACCAAAATGCTCTCCCACCACAAGATCTGACACCTGCCCAGGCTCATTGCCGAGCACCAAATCCCCTCTCCCCTCGTCGGCCCACCAATGGCCTCTCCCCGCGTCGGCCGCTTTAATGTACTGAGTTAGGAAACCCTCCTGAACACACCTTACAAAAAGAGCTCCTTCCAAACCATCTGCTCGAAGGACGTTCCAATCAATATTGGGAAAGTTAAAGTCACCCATTACAACAACCGTACTCCATTCACACTTTTCCAAAATCTGCCGATCTATGCTTTCCTCAGTCTCCCTGCTGCTGTTTGGGGGGGGGGCTCAATGAGGTAACTGCTCCCTTACCGTTCCTAATTTCCACCCATACTGACTCAGTAGGCAGCCCCTCCTCGACAATAGTAACTTCTGTAGCTGTGATACCCTCTCTGATTTCCTTTCTGAAATCCCTGCATGTGGTGTCCCTCAAGGGTTGGCCAGCACGGTGGCTCAGTGGTGAGCACTGCTGCCTCACAGCAGGGACCCCGGTTCGATTCCAGCCACGGGCAACTGTCTGTGTGGAGTTTGCACATCCTCCCTGTGTCTGCGTGGGTTTCCTCCGGGTGCTCCGGTTTCTTCCCACAGACCAAAGATGTGCAGGTTCGGTGAAATGGCCATGCTAAATTGCCTGTCATGTTAGGTGCATTAATCAGGGGTAAATGTAGGGGAATGTGTCTGGGTGGGTTCCCCTTCGGAGGGTCAGTGTGGACATGTTGGGCTGAAGGGACTGTTTCCACACTGTAGGGAATCTAAGGATCTATCCTTGGCCCCTCCTTTTTCTCACCTACACACTGCCAGGAGGTGATATCGTCCAAAAGCACCGTGTGAGGTTTCAGATGTACACTGACAATGCCCAGCTCTCCCTCCCCATCATCCCTCTCCATTATTCCACTGTTATTCAGTTATCAAACTGCTGACCACACTCCCACTACTCGATTGGCTGCATTTTCTCCAATGAAACATTGTAATGGTTAAACCCGTTGCCTTCAGATGCTATTAGAAATTACTTTCCCTTACTGCTGAGCCCCTCCCTCTCGCTGGGTGCAGTCTGAGGTAGAACTACACTCTTTACAACATTGCTGTTATATCTGTAACCCCAAGGTGACCTTCTGATCAGATTCTACACAATAACAAACACCAGGAATTCCAATCTTTAAAATGTTGCTTGTCTCCACCTCACCCCAGTCCCATTGCTACTGAAACCCCTTACCCGTGTCGGTGTTGCCTTAAACTTGATGAATCTGAAACAGAGCCCTTGATTCCTTGACTGACCCAGAATCTGCTGGCTTTCTGTGTTTCCTGCACAATGACCCCCCTGGTCCCTTTGTGGTGCAGCTTTCTACAGTTCCCACCATGTCAATAGCACTCTGTTCTCTTACTATCCCCTCCAAAATGACCAACTTCCCATTTTCCCAAATTATACTCCATCTGGCAACTTGTTAACCCCGTCTCCTGTGCATCTCTCACACTTACCAATCCTCTTAGAACTTTACAGTTATGCCTTTTCTGACAGATTCCACCCAATTCTTCTAAACGTTAACTGGTTGTCCTGGGCAGTGGGAAGCGTGCAGTGTTGCTCTATGGGAGGACTAGGAGGAACTTGCTGCCCATTGGTCAGAATGGAGGCCACTTGCCCATCGAGCTGCATGAGCCTTTCACCCCCCATGTCTTATTGATGAGGCACAGCGGCAGCACAGAATTTAAAAAAGCAGCAAATCCTGCTCTCCACATCTCACTGACTCTTGGAACATTCTCTCCCATGTGTCAAAGATCTGCCCTGTTCAGTCACATGAAGTCCCAAGTTGGAAACTCCTAGAAACTCACATAGATTTCCCCCTGAACTGACTGCTGCCCTCCACAAGGGGTAATGTGTCCAGTCATCCTGGGCCAGGAGGAGGGGATGGTGCGAGTTTCTAACCTGAACTGACAGTGATGGATTTTATAAACTTGTATTACAGGATATTACAGGTGGACATTCAGATGGGAATCTCAGTAACTGTAATGCCAAACCCTGACAGAATTACTGCATTCATCAGGAGCTGGATATTCACATTGTGTGTGAGGATTGTGTTCCAGCTCAATCCCATTTACTGCATCAAAGTTCTCCTTTGAATCATCCCATTCTCTCAATAGATCTTCCCAAACATTCAATGTGTGTCCTGTAATCCTTGTATAATGAGCCGATGGGTGAAAGGTTTATTATTATAACCTGTAACATTTCTAAACCCCTCTGTCACAGTGCAGCCACAATTTCCTCTGCTCAGTTTCCCCAAACCCCTGATTCCCCAATGTCTGTTTGCTCTCTATAAGGTACACATCAGGATTGTGTTGGAACATTCTCCACTTTCCTGCATCAGTGCAGCCCTCAACAATATTAAAGGCAGTGAACATCCTCCAGGACAAAGCACTGTGCCTGAGTGGTGTCCCATCCCCCACCTTCAGCATTCCCTCTCCCCACCCCCGGGGTACAGTGGCATCACTGTGTAAAAGGGAAAGGCAGCATTGTCCTCCCAGACCATAGGGCTGCTCTCTCATTAGGGAGAGATGGCTGGTGGTGGGTTTAACCTGAAGGTTACCACAGCCCAGGCAGGGGGAGAGGGAGAGAAGGAGAGTCCATCTATTGTAGATGGATATTCTCTAAGTATTAAAATCACAAATATCATAAAAATGAATAGTGTAAAAAAAATCCAGCCGGACCCTCACTACCGTCCACACACCGCACCCAGCCTGACCCTCACAACCAGCCACACACCGCACCCAGCCTGAACCTCACAACCAGCCACACACCGCACCCAGCATGACCCTCACTACCGTCCACACACCGCACCCAGACTGACCCTCACTGCCGTCCACACACCGCACCCAGCCTGACCCTCACAACCAGCCTGACCCTCACAACCAGCCACACACCGCACCCAGCCTGACCCTCACTACCACCCACACACCGCCCCCAGCCTGACCCTCACTACCACCTACACACCTCCCCCAGCCTGACCCTCACTACCACCCACACACCGCCCCCAGCCTGACCCACACTACCACCTATACACCGCCCCCAGCCTGACCCTCACTGCCGTCCACACACTGCACCCAGCCTGACCCTCACTGCCACCCACACACCGCCCCCAGCCTGACCCTCACTACCACCCACACACCGCCACCAGCCTGACCCTCACTGCCATCCACACACCGCCCCCAGCCTGACCCTCACTACCACCCACACACCGCCCCCAGCCTGACCCTCACTACCACCCACACACCGCCCCCAGCCTGACCCTCACTACCACCCACACACCGCCACCAGCCTGACCCTCACTGCCATCCACACACCGCACCCAGCCTGACCCTCATTAACACCCACACACCGCCCCCAGCCTGACCCTCACTGCCATCCGCACACCGCACCCAGCCTGACCCTCACTGCCACCCACACACCACACCCAGCCTGACCCTCACTACCACCCACACACTGCCCCCAGCCGGACCCCCACTACCAACCACACAACGCCCCCAGCCTGACCCACACTTCCACCAACTCACCGCACCCAGCCGGACCCCCACTACCAACCACACAACGCCCCCAGCCTGACCCTCATCAGCAATAACATACCGCCCACAGCCTGAACCTCACCGCCACCCACACACCGCCCTCAGCCTGACCCTCACTGCCGTCCACACATGGCACCCAGCCTGACCCTCACTACAACCCACACACCGCCCCCAGCCTTACCCTCACTGCCACGCACACACCGCACCCAGCCTGACCCTCATTACCACGCACACACCGCCCCCAGCCTGACCCTCACTACCACCCACACACCGCCCCCAGCCTGACCCTCACTGCCATCCACACACCGCACCCAGCCTGACCCTCACTGCCATCCACACACCGCACCCAGCCTGACCCTCACTACCACCCACACACCGCCCCCAGCCTGACCCTCACTACCACCCACACATCGCCCCCAGCCTGACCCTCACTACCATCCACACACCGCCCCCAGCCTGACCCTCACTATCACACACACACCGCCCCCAGCCTGACCCTCACTACCACCCACACACCGCACCCAGCCTGACGCTCACTGCCGCCCACACACCGCCCCCAGCCTGACCCTCACTGCCGTCCACTCACCGCCCCCAGCCTGACCCTCACTACCACCCACACACCGCACTCACCCTGACCCTCACTAACACCCACACACCGCCACCAGCCTGACCCTCACTGCCATCCGCACACCGCACCCAGCCTGACCGTCACTGCCTTCCACACACCGCACCCAGCCTGACCCACACTAACACCAACTCACCGCACCCAGCCTGACCCTCACTACCACCCACACACCGCACCCAGCCTGACCCTCAACACCACCCACACAACGTCCCCAGCCTGACCCTCACTGCCACCCACACAGCGCACCCAGCCTGACCCTCACTGCCACACACACACCGCACCCAGCCTGACCCTCACTACCACCCACACAACGTCCCCAGCCTGACCCTCACTGCCACCCACACGCCGCCCACAGCCTGACCCTCACTGCCACCCACACACCGCACCCAGCCTGACCCTCACTACCACCCACACACCGCCCCCAGCCTGACCCTCACTAACACCAACACACCGCCCCCAGCCTGACCCTCACTGCCACACACACACTGCACCCAGCCTGACCCTAACTGCCACACACACCGCACCCAGCCTGACCCTCACTACCAACCACACACCGCCCCCAGCCTGACCGTCACTACCACCCACACACCGCACCCAGCCTGACCCTCACTACCAACCACACACCGCCCCCAGCCTGACCCTCACTACCACCCACACACCGCCCCCAGCCTGACCCTCATTACCATCCACACACCGCACCCAACCTGACCCTCACTACCAGCCACACACCGTCTCCAGCCTGACCCTCACGACCACCCACACACGGCGCCCAGCCTGACCCTCACTGCCGTCCACACACCGCACCCAGCCTGACCCTCACTGCCGTCCACACACCGCACCCAGCCTGACCTCACTACCACCCACACACCGCCCCCAGCCTGAACCTCACTACCAACCACACACCGCACCCAGCCTGACCCTCACTACAACCCACACACCGCCCCCAGCCTGACCCTCACTACCAACCACACACCGCACCCAGCCTGACCCTCACTACAACCCACACACCGCCCCCAGCCTGACCCTCACTACCACCCACACACCTCGCCCAGCCTGACCCTCACTACCAACCACACACCGCACCCAGCCTGACCCTCACTGCCATCCACACACCGCACCCAGCCTGACCCTCAATGCCACCCACACACCGCCCCCTGCCTGACCCTCACTACCACCCACACACCGCCCCCAGCCTGACCCTCACTACCACCCACACACCGCCCCCAGCCTGACCCTCACTACCATCCACACACCGCCCCCAGCCTCACCCTCACTACCACCCACACACCGCACCCAGCCTGACCCTCACTGCCACCCACTCACCGCACCTAGCCTGGCCCTCACTGCCGTCCACTCACCGCCCCCAGCCTGACCCTCACTACCACCCACACGCCGCACCCAGCCTGACCCTCACTAACACCCACACACCGCCACTAGCCTGACCCTCACTGCCATCCACACACCGCACCCAGCCTGACCCTCACTGCCGTCCACACACCGCACCCAGCCTGACCCTCACTACCACCCACACACCGTCCCCAGCCTGACCCTCACTGCCACCCACACACTGCCCCCAGCCTGACCCTCACTGCCACCCACACAGCGCACCCAGCCTGACCCTCACTGCCACACACACACCGCCCCCAGCCTGACCCTCACTAACACCAACTCACCGCCCCCAGCCTGACCCTCACTGCCACACACACACCGCACCCAGCCTGACCCTCACTACCAACCACACACCGCCCCCAGCCTGACCCTCACTACCACCCACACACTGCACCCAGCCAGACCCTCATACCAGCCACATACCGCACCCAGCCTGACCCTCACTGCCATCCACACACCGCCCCCAGCCTGACCCTCACTATCACCCACACACCGTCTCCAGCCTGACCCTCACTACCACCCACACACGGCGTCCAGCCTGACCCTCACTACCACCCACTCACCTCACCCAGCCTGACCCTCACTGCCGTCCACACACCGCACCCAGCCTGACCCTCACTGCCACCCTCACACCGCCCACATCATGACCCTCACTACCACCCACACACCGCACCCAGCCTGACCCTCACTGCCGTCCACACACCGCCCCCAGCCTGACCCTCACTACCACCCACACACCGCCCCCAGCCTGACCCTCACTACCACCCCACCACCGCACCCAGCCTGACCCTCACTACCAGCCACACACCGCCCCGAGCCTGACCCTCACTACCACCCACACACCGCACCCAGCCTGACCCTCACTAGCACCCACGCACCGCACCCAGCCTGACCCTCAGTGCCGTCCACACACCGCACACAATCTGTCCCTCACTACCACCCACTCACCGCCCCCAGCCGGACCCTCACTGCCACC